>NC_141222.1:19664334-19868384 GCF_054856515.1 Filicampus tigris
TTCGGGACATACCACTTGGAGCTCTTTAAGCGAATGACCCGTCTGTTCCGCATGAGCATCCCGGTCAGGTAGTCGGTTTGGGGGATTCCGGGCTTCTGGAGCATCAGCACTAGGTTGTCGGTGTTGAGAAACATGTCCGAGTCGATCTTCATGGCATAAGCGGCCGTCGGGCAGCGCGTGGCCAGCCACTCCATGATGACCATGGTCTTGATGGTCAGGTTGAGGTAGGTGTCCCTGAAGTTACTCTGGATCAGGTCACTGTGCAGCTCATTCTCCTGCCGCAGATCAGGTCCCTCAGCTAGACCCAGCATGAAAAGTGTCAAGACCTTTTTGCCCCGGACCACTTTCCCCTTGCCCCATGTGTTGCGGATGGCGTCCCGGGCCGCAATGTTTTTGGGCTCCACCGGAATCATCAGCACCAGGAAAGGCGTGTGGCTCTCGCACACATCGCCAACATCCATGATGAAGTGATAGTTCCGCGGGTACGCCAAGTGGTACTGAGTGCCCGCAGTCAACGGAACAGCGGTGTTCCTGGAAATGTTGTAATCCAGTTTGGCTTGGTGCTTTGGATGGTACCGGTAAGGAGGGGCTTTGAAATGATGGGTCTTGTTCACCAGCCGCTGGTAGTGCTGATGGAGCAGAAACTCATTCTTCCAAATGTAACAGAACAATAGCATGACACACAGCAGGAACAGGTACTTGATCCATGTGTTTTTCTGAGGATAATGGTGCCATGCGCTGAGCAGTATTCTGGAAAACAGACATAGTTCAAATTAACCACATAAATGGGCTTGCCATGTGTATTACCAGCATTCATTATACTTGATGCTCCTGATTAAAAGCAGTACTTTGCTGCACTTTCTATTGATGTGTCTAAGGCAGGGTTTACCAACCATCATTTGAATCAGCTGTGTTGGAGGAGGGAGAGATCTAAAACATGAAGGATTGGGGCCCTCGAGTACCCCTTGTCTAAGGCATTTGACACTGTGGAACACACTGTTTTAAAGTGTAGGCTTGTCTGTCTGGTTCACAAAATATTTGAGTGACAGGACCCAATGTATTAAAGATTTTTGTTCTGAAATTGTAAGCATCCACAAGGGGGTGCCACATGGTTCTATATTAGGACATCTATTCATTATGGGGGATAGTCTCCCTTTGGCGCTGAAATGGTCCGTATCATGCAAAATCGCTGCTCACCAAAAACACCCCATAAGTGGCGTTTTCCTCTATTCACCCATTCTCGGAGCATTCCTGCTAATTCCTGCTCTCTAAACACCAGCCCCACCCAATCCAGGAAAATGAGTGGGTCGGGGGATTCTTGCAAATTTTTCTCTCCAAATACTAAAGGACAAAGTACCGGTAATATACAACATTCAAATGCCTGTAATTGATGTCTTTATTATTGTAAGCATTAAGGGAAACACCCCCCCCCCCCCCCCCAAAAAAAGTCAATTTGTTAAATAAATATATCTTTTTTTTTTTTTAATGAGGCAGCCGATTATTTGGTAAGTGTATTTTATTCGGGGCTTTATCGGAATCGACATCGACCTCAAAAATCCAAATCAATCATGCCATAATTCACACATTGAGAAAGACAATATTACAAATGTGCATCCATCCTTGGGAACCTTGTAGATGTGGCCCACAGTTGAAGGTGCAATCCTGTCCTCTCCAATCCCATAGAGCATTCTTACCAGGGTGTGTTTTAAAGTGTCACACCCGCAAAGCTGCCACTCCAGGCAAAGACAATAAAAGCAAACAAGAGATTTAAAAAAGGGCCGCTGTTTAACCATGTCAAGTAGGTAATTGATTAAAGCCATTCGTACTAAAGGAAAAAAAAATCTTCTCACGAGGTCCACTTTTTAGCTTTTATGGATGAAAGACCGAAAATCAAACCCTGCACAAAACTGTATTTTACCATCAACACACTTAATTTTAAAAAGTCTGACAGTTAGGTTGAAAGTATAACATTAAAATCATCGATCAATGCCTTTAGAGTCTTTCCAGACTGACTTCTTTTCCGGTCCTCCAAGGTTAGTATTTCACTGTCTTTGACAAATACAAATACACACACACATGGATATACTCATCTAAACTTCAAAGTTAATACAGTTTGCTCAAAATTGTGAATTGTAATTGTAAATAAATTATTTCACCATCGAAAAACCCCTTTTTAAGTGTTGGTTATATTGTTGTAAAGAAGCAAAGCACTGTTTAGTTGTTTGAGAGCAAAGAATATTAGCGTCCAAGTTCATCTTGAAATGAATCATTTCACAAAAAGCTAATTTCTCTATTTTCAAGTCAGAAAAGAAAAAAATATTGAGATTTGGCTATTGTAAGAATAATAATGCATTTTAGTATTCATGTGTTTGATTTTTAACATTAGGCCAACTTGCTTAGTGTGCTTTGCTTTCACATATGTATGTTAATTACACACACACACACACGCACACACACACACACACACACACACTCACATCGCCAATACAAGTTCATAGTGTTCCAGCTGCTTTCGCTCCCCTTTCCCTTAGAGCTGGAACACCTTTGTTATCAGGGACACCGAAGAATAATAAAAAGAAAGGGGGCGCAGGAGCCGGGCAGAGCGTTTTAGGAACTGTAATCGTACACTTCCCTGCGCTCTCCTTGCAAGTAAAAAGACAATATTGTTGTGGAATGTCTTCTCTCCTCATTGTGTGCATTGTTTATGAATGTCTCACTTGGTGTGAACCTGACAGCTATCTTCTACTGCTGATTACTAAAAAATGGAGAGAGGTAGAAAGAAAGTTCTTCTAATGAAAGAAGAGAGTCTAATTTTTCATTTGGTAGGTTCCATGTTCATATACTGTAGCTATACAACACAATATTCTGTGCAGGCCTGACAGGAGGAAAATATCAAATTTAAGTAATCAATCAATACCTTTTGAGTCCATTCCCACTGTGACTTCTTTTCTGGTCGTCCATGGTTAAAGTCCTTTAATTTGTCCCACTATTGTACTCCATTGGAAGCCAGGTGTTAGCACTCCACCTTGCGCTCGTGTTTTCTTACCTTATGGCCTTGCTTTCCCATAAAGGGCCACACCTAAAGACCACTAACTCCCACTCTGGATGTGACTTTTCACACACGGCCACTACAGCCTACAGTGGAAATAACATACCAATGGCTGACAAAAGCATTTCATTAAAGAAAAAAATAAAGTTATCTTACACGACTAACCATTTGAGATGACGCCGCATCCTTCGTCAGAACTGTCATCACTTCCTGGTATGATGTATCTAAAACAGAAGTGTCACCCAAAATCTTCTCTTTACTTGAAAAAATATTAGTCCCAAACCGGTTTTTACTGGTTTGTATCGTTGTCACTCACACAGCCTCCAGTTATGCTGTCAACATGTCGGGAACAAACGTGTTGGATAATGTGCCACGGGCGCTGTAGCTTTAATCAGCTGTTATTCTATTTGCAAAGTGTTATCTTCACGTACCATAAATCCATGGCCACTTACAAACACTCCGCTCACTGGTGAAGCCTCATGCCTCAAAGTTGAAAACGGTGTGTTCTGGACCCTAAAAGCTATTTTTCAGGCAAGAAAGTAAACATTTTCCCCATTATTTTAATCTTTTTCCAACTTATTACTGTTTTAGGCCCAAAAAATATATAAATTGTGATTTTTGTAGTTCATTTTCCTGGTTAAAACAACTGCAAATATACTACAGTGAATCCCTTCATATCCGAAGTTTGACATTCACAAAATTTTGCAGATTTTTATCTATTCATTTATTTACTTTGGGAGAAGGCTCTGTCATCTGTTATTTCTGAAAAACTCAACTACTCGCTTTTGTGCTCAAGCCAAAGCAATATGAGTATTGCTATAACACCAGCTAGTGGAATGTTGCCAAGGAAAAAAAAATCTAATGAATTAAGGAGCTTCATTTAGACAAAAGTAGTTAATTGCTGGCACCTTGTTGCATTCTGTGGGTAATTTCAAACCATTTTTTAGGGGGGAGTTTAGGGGGAATCAATTATTTTACAAAGTTAGTTGAATAATGAGTTTAATTGAAAACAAGAAGAAAGAGATCATTCATGTTCGTCTTTATTGACATTCCGTCATCGTCATTTGGCAAATATCACAGTGGCCCTGATGCAAAAGTCACATCTGTTGTCGGTTGTTACAGTTAAGCTCCCACAAAAGAAGGAACAAAAAAGAACACGTATACATGGTTTTTTTTGCGTAAATGTTTTCAAATACGGTGTGATACATTTTGGGTGGAAACACAAGGCACATTTGGGACACTTCAGAGATACTCACTAAGATATAACATAACACAACACAAACAGGCCACATGTAGCCATTGTCAAACTTGGCAAAAATATCCAAGAGTTATATTTTTTTAAGTAAAAGCTTTCCTCTTCTGTAACTTCTATGTAAAATAGTAGAAACAAGTCTGTGTGTGGCAGTCGCATGGGCGCGACCTGTTTTTTGACCTGTCTGAACTCGCTCGTTCTGCACAAAAGACTTAGGCAGATCTCGTGGAGGTCTTTGTCAATGATTAACGTGGCCAGGTGGCAAACAGAGAGAACCAATGACTCCCGTGTCACTGTGAACAGAATGCTGGAAACCCATCCATCCATCCATCCATTATCGATACCGCTTGTAGCTTGGAGCCTATCCCAGCTGTCTTCGGGTGGTTGGCGGGGGACACCCTGAATCGGTTGCCAGCCAATCGCAGGGCACACAAAGCCAAACATCCGCACTCACAATCACACCTAGGGGCAATGTAGAGAGTCCAATCAACCTACCAAGCATGTTTTTGGAATGTGGGAGGAAACCGGAGGACCCGGAGAAAACCCACGCAGGCACGGGGAGTACATGCAAACTCCACACAGGGAGGCCGGAGCCGGGATCAAACGCACGACCTCTGAACTGTGAGGCGGGCGTGCCAACCAGTCGACCACTGTGCCGCTATGCTGGAAACCCACAAAAAGTATTGGGTCCTAACAAACAATGGTATGCGAACCTCGTTTTTATACACACATAATCTGTGGACAAGAGTATTGGTACGGGGAAAGTGGAAGCTCACCAAAGTTTGGCTTGGAATAATAGGCTGCACAGATGCCAATAATCACATGTCATTTTAGCGTCTTTTTCACCCTCTCTTCCTATCAAAATTCGATCCAAAGTTCAAACTGCCTCTCAAGATGATTCTGAGTGTTTATCCTGTGGTGTGGGGTGTGTTAAGAGTGATTTTTCCTCCCTGATCTGTTGGAAAATGATCTGGGCCGACAATCTTAAATGTTAAAACCGCTCAATATTTCCAATGGCAAATGTGTGGCCAACACCGACTCGGATGATTCACTGACTTTCCTGATTGCATAATAGAAATTGAATAATCTCCAATTCTGAAACAACCTGAAGATCAAGATGGTGCTTGTGCCAATCATGACAAGTCCCTTGAAAAAGTCTCTACGTCTCTAAGTCTCATGGCAATTATTGGTATGCCCCTAATTTGACCTTTCTATCTCCCGAGCAAAAGCCCAAATGTCTCAAAAAATTATTCTGAGGCATTATTATTATGGTGTGTCAAGCGTGACTTTGTTCCTCCCCGATCCACTCCGAAAACAGTCCGGCCAACAATCAGAAATGTTAGATCTGTTCAATATTTATGATCATGATTCCTCATACGTAGGTCAGTCTCCCGGTACTTCGGCCGATATCTGGTTTCGGGCAAGGGAACTTATGACTGGAGATTTGTTTGTGTGTGTTGGTCATCTCGAGTACACAGTACACAATTTGAGTTGGATGAACTCAGTGTACTACATTTTAGTATTTTGTGTACTGAAGTTGAAGTAAGATTAATGTAACATTCTTCGAAATGATTGGTGGTGGCTGAAGGGCTCATTGGGTAACACTGACTTTGAAACACAGCTATACTGCTAACCCAGTACCCAATTTCTACGTATTTTTAACTCATCAGTATGGGTAGCTTTGCCCCTTGTTGAATCAAAATTTTGACCCAACACGCTGGGCCAAATCCTCAACCCAATGCGCTGGGTATAAATAAACCAGCATTGGCCCTGTCCCATTTGCACCCAGAGCTGAGTTGGCTATTTGAACCAATTTGGATCACTTTTGACCTAGCAGTTTTAAGAATGTATAAGCACACAGATTTACCAATCCCCCCCCCCAGGTAATGTGTGCCTTCTTTCACACTTCATCTGTTAAAATGTTAAAATTTGATGTGTGTTCCTCACTTCAGATGGCCTGCAAACATTCCTGCCTTTTCCACACCAAACTCCTAGCATGCCATTATGGACCTAGCTTCGTGCAATGGATAGACAAAAGGGACTTCGCCCCCAGACAGTTCAAAGTCCACAATTTCGTAATTGTGGACACGAGACACGCCCCGATACTTATGTCCACAGATGATGTTGCTGTTTTGAGACCTTTTTTGACTTAAAAGCATTTTACGCTTGCCTATATTTTCCCTGAAGATAGATACACCCTTAGTAGAGCCCACAGTCTACAACGGGTTAGTCGTTAGTCATACGTTAAATTATGCTGTATGTTTCTTTGTTGCACCCCGTGCTGCATCTCCGCTCTTTACTCCCATTTTCGTTGCAACCTAAAATACGGGTGAGCGGAAGCGTCAACGAGGTTTGTCGAACACAGAAAATCTGTTGATTGTCCACTGCAAGACGTCAGGATGAAGTCTTCCAAAGCTCCCATCCTCCGTTTGTATTTCTGTTTTACAGAGGGTTAATTATGATAAAAGTGCAAAATAATAATTACAAAAACATTTTGAACACCAGCTGATTTCTCCGCCGGAATGATTGTTTACGTCCCTCACACACGTTTACAGTGCTTAACAAATGATTATACCAGCATTCATTTTCTAAGCTTCTATCAGGTTAACACATCAGTATGTAGATGTTCTTTAACCTAAATGATAATCTTTTGAAATTGTTGTGTTTACAAATCACAGCAATGTATTGCCCTCTTGGAGGATCTCAACAAACCTGTACATGAAAACTCACCAGTTTTTCCAAATATTTGTATCTTAGTGAAAATATATGTATTTGTAGGGGTCCCCAATGCCGCCAGGAAAGTTAGAATGAACGAGCCCCTGAAACCTGTTTCATCGATCAGCAGCCAATTGGGTGGACATGTCTTATCAACCACAACTGGATGCACAAACAAGTCTCAAGGACCCGAGTCTGAAATCAAGTAAGAATGGTTGGAATTGGTTGGAAACAGCCATTTTGGCAAATTCGAAACACCTGCAAGGCAACTCAACCCAAATCAGCACCAATCAGAAGCAGATACACTCAACAGATGGGCGGCACGAAATTGCCCAGCATTTTTGATTACGCTATCTAATGTGGGCAGAGCATGAGGTCAAAGTTTGATTGTCATTTTGAGGATATGGCACGGAAATGGCTTTCAGCTTTAGTTATTATTATGCAGGAATTTTGAGGGTCTAAAAATTTGGAAAAAAAATAGAAAAGCACATCATTAGTTATTTATCCAGATGTGAGTAAATAACACATTTTAGGCATTGTGTTTGCGCTTGATTCATCCCTGTTCAAAATGGTCAAGTCAAGCGCTTGCAGAAATCGAAAGAGTCCACATTAAAGCACTCCATGATGCTCGGAGATCTAATTCATTTGTTAAGCACTTTATATCTTAAGCTATACACTTGCTGTACGAATGCATTTGTGTCTCAATGGGCCTGACACTTCGTGTTGCCCTTAAAGTTTTTATTAAAGTGAATCCACGCATATTCGCGGTTTGGTATTTGCTGATGTTTTTTGGGGCGGTGGGGGCTGAGGGGAACCTATCCTCTGTTATTCGCTTAGTCAGGCCATAGCATTGTCTGATAGACAAAAGTGCTTTGCCACCATTTTGTGGCATCTTACAAGCGTTTTTTGTGGTGGGTGTCAATTACTCGAGAATTTTCTCTATTCGCTTCATGGCTTGATTCTTAACCGCCACATATAATCACGGTCCACTTTATCAATGCAATTGTGTCTCATTGGGTGGGACACTTGCGTAGCTTGTTTTTATGATTATTTTCAAATCTGGATAATACCTGTTGGTTACACACAAGTGAAACATTTTGGGTCATTTGATAGGCTAAATATTAAACTTCTTGGAGATACCATTCCTGCCCCCTAATGGATAAACATGAAAAGTCAGTGATGTAAAAATAACACGTGAGCCCACCCCCCAAGCCTCCCCTCACCCGTACACCCCTACCCCTAAACAGAGAGAGCCCATCCTAGCTGACAACAGCTGGTTTGAGCAGGAGTGCCCTCGGAGGGACAACCACCCAGGACAGGGGATCCCCTCTTCTGGGCGCCACCTCCGCAGACAGGTTTAAAACCTCCCCCTCGGGCTCAGCACCTCCCTCGTCGCCTTCGGCACGGCGCAGCCTTCCCAGAGCGCTCAGCCCCAACACAGACGCCGCCGAAAGTCCGAAGTGAAAAAGCGGCGAGTCCGCCAGGCCGAGCGGGCCCAAGGCTCGTCTTCCTCCCACGGAGAAGAGCGGCGCATGGGGGTGGCACAGCGCCGACAGGGGCAGCGTCGTCCCCAAACCGCCCAGCAGGGCCGCGGCCGCCCCCGGGTGGATGAGCCGAGTCCCCCCTGCCAAGGGGAGGTCAGCCGTCCCCTGGTTGCCAAGAGGACCCGACTTTGGGGAGGCACCGTGCTCCTGGCTAACGAAGTGCCCGTGGGCTTTGATGTGCTTGCGTAGCGAGCTGGGGTCTGTGTAGCGCTTCAGGCAGCCGGCCATCTTGCAGCAGTAGGGCTTGTCCACATAGTGCGTGCGGGTGTGCTTGAAGCGGTCGCTGGAGTTGGAGTAACGCTTGCTGCAGCCCTCATACGGGCAGATGTAGGGTTTCTCTCCTGGACAGTGGAGAATATGAAAAAAATGAGATTGTGGACACACCACTGCAGAGTGTACCCCACCTTTCCCCCCAAATCAGACGAAAGGTGGGCTGTAAGCCTCTTTCTTGCAAAACAATCTTTTAATTGTCCACAATTTTAAACGTTGTGTTTGACATGTGTTCCTGATTGTATTATGAGTGTGTTGGGCAAGATTGGTATATGTATGCAATTTATTTCATAAAACCCTGACTGTGAATGGCTTGATAGACCATGACTTCTCGGCCATGTTGATTGTGTGCTAATTGTGTGTGAAAGTGATAATCTGATTTCCTACTGTATTTCATTTTTTCATTTCATTTTTTCCATGTTATATGTAGTGCGCTTTCAACACTTATTAACATGGATGGTCAGTCTAAATGTATGATGGCAGAGCATCCAAATGCGTCAGTGTAATGGCAGTACGATGGAGGTACCGTAATTACACTGCTCATCAAATTAAAAAAAAAAAATTCAAATCAGAGATACAAGTAAACTTTTCTATATTCTTTTTTTTTTTGGTGCTGATTTTGAATCTGCCCTGTTTCTTTTCACTAGCACATCAGGTTTGTAGAATGATTATAATAATTAACTATATAGTATATTCAGTAATATATTTGAATTGAGAATTAGATACAGCTACAGGTGGAATTTTTTTCTGAAATGTGTGTGTATATATATATATATGTATATATATATATATATATATATATATATATATATATATATATATATATATATATATATATATATATATATATATATATATATATATATATATATATATATATATATATATATAGCGTAGCGCATTTCACAATATAGCTACATTATGATTTGCGCTGGATTAGCCTTTTTACTACTTGCGGAGCTCACCTGTATGTGAGCGGGTGTGGATCTTCAAGTTCTCCAGACGGGAGAAACTCTTGCTGCAGGTGGGACAATGATGTGGCTTCTCATTGGTGTGTGTGCGGATGTGGATCAGCATTTTATACCTGGAACAAAAAAATACATGTAACCTAACGTGACTTGTCTTGAGGCAGAATAGTGTACCTGCGAGTTGACATACACACACACGCACACGCACACACACTGAATGAACACAGAAGGGGCGTGTGCACCTGGCATTGAAGCCCCGTCCGTTGCGAGCGCAGCCCTGCCACTTGCAGCAGTACCCAGAATCCTTTTCGGGTTTGACGTGGGCGTCGTTGATGTGGTCCACCAAGTCCTGCAATGTCTCAAACAGCAGGTGGCACTGCAGGACACACAAATCGAGTCAGATCCAATTGATTCCAAATATCACATGTTCGCCTAGTGCCTGGGGCCAAAACTTAGGGTATATTTAGGGTTTATATGGTGAAAGTAGGCAATTCTGAACTTTCTTTTTCTTTTGTTTTCTGCATATATTTAATTACGAAATAGATTACATGATTATAAAATAGATTTACCTTCATCCATCGGCATTCGAGCTGAGCGTCCAATGAGAGCTCAGGTGAGACTTGCTTGTCCCTTGTCTGACCACTGTAAAGTGAAGGCGGGAAGCTGTACCCCACCGGTGGGCTCGTGATGGGCAAATAAAACGGATAGCGCTGAGGTGACGCGTCACCCTCCACCCTTCGATGAAGTGGTGCTTCCTGCGATGTACATACAAAACAATGACTGATTAAAATGGTTAAAATGGATATCTTATGGACAATATGATTATTTTTAACTAATTCACTGCCAGACATTTTTAGACCCTCTTTAACCCTAACGTTTAAAAAAAAAAATTGGAAAAAATATATAGATAAATTCCTGGGATTGAATGCCTCGACTGTGAAAAGGCAAATAAAAATGTCATTGGCAGTGAATGAGTTAATAGCATGTATACAAATGGCTAAAGGTGGGAATTTTACAAAATTTTGCTGGTCCATCATCCGTCAGCAACCTGGGTACACGTCCTTCAGTCGTCAGTCATTTTTCGTGACAAATTGAAATGTAATCGTCATTCAGTCCGTAAATTAAGTTCGTCAGAAGTCCGTTGGTCCGTCAGAAAAAAAATGTCACAAAAACGGGCGTCCGCCAGTGACAGATGACAATTGCACTGATGGATGAAAACCCACTTCCGTCATTCATCAATCCGTCTTTTTTAAAAGGTGTCCTGTTATTCGTCACTCGTCAGCAAAACATGCTTCTGTCAATGACGGACTGACAGACTGGTCCATCAGTCTGACGGAATGCCCACCTCTGCAAATGGACCCCACACCACGTTTCTCCCATGACTTGGCAGCTAGGCTGGGCGACTATCCAAAGCCACGGAAATTAGAGGGCCTACCTCTGTAGAAATGGTTACATCTCGACTTAAGCCTCTTGCATTAGGTTAAAGCACACCTAATATAAAACTAGTCTCTTGCCCTCCCACACCCACTGGCCTTTGGATTTTTGGCCTGTTTTACTGCCACTCCCCCCTCGCCTTCTGCTTCTACCTGGAAGGATTTTGCATCGACCGACCGCGATAGGACCTGAAGAGAATCACTTCCCTAGAGACGATTAGCGGCGGCGCTACATTTGAGCAAATGGACTTGAATGCTGTTTAATGCAATGAAAATCAAATTCAAGGGAAAATCTCCACTATTTCTAATGAAATAGGAACATCGCAAAGGCAACTTGTGGTGACTTCAACTCAGGCAGTAATCTGGACTCACCCGTGCGAAAGGGTGTGGCCGAGGGCTGCCGCTGCTCCTGCTGCTGTGGGGGGACTCCAGAGGCGAGGGAGGGGATGAGGTGGAGGGGGACGAGGGAGAAGGGGAAAGGGAGGAGGCGTGTCTGGAGGAAGGCGACAGGCTGAGGTCCATGGCTGGTGGAGTGAAGCAGGATCCAGGTCGCTCGTGACATGGGGACTGGGAGTCTAGAATGGGGGACATACTGAAAGTCAGGAGGAGGAGGAGGATGTCTGTTTAGGTTTAGCATAAACATTTACATGGCCTCTTTTTAAAGAACTGTTCACTATACCAAACTGCTGCTGGTTACGAAGTGCCTTGCCACCATACAAATTCCCCAAATAAGATTATATCCTATTAACGTCATGATTTTTTACTTTTAATTTTACTTCATTTTGTAATGATATTTATTTTATTGTATTTTGTGTGTGTGAGTGCATGCATATCTGTGTGTATGGCCCAAATACTCACGAGTAAGCACTTTTGGTAGCTCCCTACTGTTTGTTTCTCTATTTTGGTTAGTGGGGTACATATTTACCAAGACAAAGCTTAGGCTGTCACATTAGTGATTTCTGCTGAGGTTTCTTTATATTAGTCAGCATCAGCTCATCTTATGATACATACTCACAATTACAAACCTATGGGGGAGTAGCTGGGAGGGACAATGCATTTCTATTTGAGAACACAACACACTGAGAGACCACTGAGCGAGTCCAGCAGATTAGGTTACTGGCAAAGAACAGAGAATCCACTTATGACGTGATTGCATTAGGAGGGTAATGTTGCCAATTTGCGCAGCGTGGCATCACGCGTCAACGAGGACAATAACGCTTGACCAGAAGTGGCCCAAGGTATAAGCCAATATGCACCTGTTTAGGGCCCAGCAACCACTAGGGGGCCCTAAGAGCAATTAATGGTCAACAGAGGCTATACATAAACACACACAACAAATAAAATAATGCTACACAACACATTATTGAAACCAAAGATAATAAACTGGACGACACATACTTTATAGGAGGTCAATGAGTGATTTAAAAAAATCGGTATTATTGGCAACAATAGAGGGCCCGAAAATCTACTTTGGCTTAGGACCCCCATGACGCTTCTGGCTTACCTGGGGAGGAAGGCGGTGACGGGAAGGTGGTGTAAATCAGACGCGGTCGTGGGTGGACGCCTAGCGGTGCGCAGATGGATGACGAGCTCCGCTTTCCCAGTCGGAGGGGACAATGCGTCCGCCCTGAGGGAAGCTTCAGGTCCAGCGGCTCGTCCGAGCACAACATGGTGTTTAGTGCCTGCAGCCCAGCTGTGAAAGAAGAGAAGCATATTAGAACAGCTGAACTTTATAAGAACAGAAGCACCTTTAATGGTAGTAGGTGCATGTTGGCTCCCACTTAAAATGCATTTGAATGTGACTGGTTAATTCTGATCACAGCAACAGCCCCAGTGACAGGAGAGTGTGCACACTTGTGCAAACACATTATTTTAGTTGTTGTAGAGGTTATGAAGGTTATTTAAACAAAATTTTCTTGGTCTCATTTTGAGGATCATAAAAACTTGGCATTTAAACAAGGGCGTGTAGACGTTTTACATCCACATCGGTACAAAGTGTGTGTGTGAAATGCGCTATATAAATAAAATTGTATTGTATTGTATATACTCACACACTATACAGTGCGTGTACATGTATATTTATATATATATGTATCTTGATACATGGGGTGCAATACATTTAGAGGACGGTTTAAAGTGGAACAATTTGATTCGCTTAGAGTCGGTAGGATTCGATTCAATAAGGCACGGCTTAGTTTGAGAGGATGTGATTTTCTTGTGGAAAATAGACAATCATTCTACAGTATGAATAAACTTGGCAGTACTGTAAATGTGGCATATGCTTCAAAGACTTGAGATAAGTGTATTTGTAGCTTATCAACACATAAAAGCTCTCCAAAGGCCAAAACACTCAAGGCAATTAAATTCAAAGAAACAATACATCAGCAAAATCAAACCGATGTATACAAATTTATAACTTTTTGATGTTTGTGGCCGGTTCAAGCTATATGAGACCGACTCAATTGTTCGCGTCCCAATGCACTCGCATCTTTTACATCCAAACCGATTTTCTGATTCGGTTTTCGTTACACCCTGTTAGGTATTTTGGAGGTACTGCAAATCATCACAGCGTTCTAAGTGCGTTCTAACCATTCCTGTGCTGCTGGGACTGACTAAGGCTACTAAATGGTAGTTTTCCATCCTAGGTCATGTGATACTCTGGAAGAGTAAGAGCGAAAAAGCAGCTCCGTGACTCAAGCGCAGGAATTCTCGTTGGGGCCGAGTGACTCAAAAGGCAGTTATGCGCTTCACGGGACACTCCAGGGGGTGGGGGTAATCTGCAGGAGATGAACGAAACGGAACGTGTGAGGAAATGCGCAACAGCTGCACGCATAGTTGGGACAACACACGCTTTATTTACACATTTGGTCCAGAAATGAAGCATATACAGGCTGTAAACAGAGTGTTCACAACTCTGGTGTATGTGTTTTGATGGTTCCTGCGAAGGAGGACAAGCTATAAAGCCAGTGGACTCGTCACAACAAAAACAGTGGTGGGCCTTAGCAGTGTTTCCACTTTTTCTTTGGCTTTATGAGTCAATTTATGTGATACTTATTCCAAAATACTGACAGTAGACTGAAAAAAATGTGGAGCTCAATCTACTTAGAAAATGTAAGGCAACTAATTGCATCAATTTATCAAGTAATTATAAAAATATATATTCTTTGTTAATAAGACAACTTAAGTTTTTAATACTGCATTTCTGGAATATGAGTTAAGCAGCAAAACCCAACCATGTTTAGCCATCTCAGAGGTGTGGCCATTTTGTCACTTCTGTAGATTGAAAATGACATCACAGTTGCTCAGGACTCAGGTAACGACTAATCAGGGTTTACCTTTTTTCTGAAACTGAGCCATGATTGGTCGTTATCTGATCCCTTAGCAAATGTGATGTCATTTTCAGTCGACAGCAAGTGACAAAATGGCCGCCCCCTAAGATGACTGAAAAGGGGTGGATTTCGCTGCTTAACTCATATTCCACAAATGAAATATTAACCAGAATGCCATGTTTCGACTACTGGGGCTGCATAGAACATTTTCTTGTAAAAAGAAAAGTTTGGGGTTGACCTCTGCTTTAAAAAAATATGACTTTAATCTTATAATAATATTCAAACTTTTTCTAGTAATATTGTGACATTTTCCTTAAGAAAAGACAGCCTTAATTACGTTTTTCTTAATTAAAGAATATATATACATTATATATTGTGTTGTCAAGCGATTAAACTTTTTACTAGATTAATCGCAAATTTCCCCTAATTGATCGCGATTAATCACATTTTTCAACTACAATTTTTTACGAAGTTTGGAAGCGATATTTACTTAAGTAAAATCTTGGAATTAATTTGGAAAAAAATAAAAGTATATTCCAATTCAAGAACTGTTCTAATAGATTTTTTTGATCATTGAATACAGTTCTTTTCCTGTAAAATACAACAGTTGAACGATGCACCAAAGATGTACAACTAATATGGTATTTGAATTTGGCTGTGCAAAGTGTGCAAATTATTTTGGATTTGTCCAATGAGCAGTCAAGCAACTTTTTAAAGTAAAACTACGTAAAAGTTTGTCTTTGTGACAGTGACTCTCCTCTAAATTTGGCCGCACAGTGAGCAGAGGTCATCCGCCCCAGCTCCGGACCGGACCGGACATATTTGGGGAAAAAAAAGGTGCTCGATTAAGTAAGGGCAGCAGTGGATTTTAGTCCGGCCGACTAATCGGCCCTCATGCGTGTGACATGGTCATAAAGCAGCCAATCTTGACCTACTCGGTGATATGCATATGTTAACATGGCAGGGAGGTCATTGTTTGTTGTGAGGTGCTCACTCATGGTTTCATAAAGTATAATGCATGTGTTTAGAATTGTGGCAAATTCATATATTTTGTGTCATGGTACTTTTTAGATATGAATTGAATGAATAAAACACCAACGTCAGTCTGCAAAGTGTGTCAGTGACAATCACTCTGATTGGCTGCCAGCCAGGAAGTCCATCCCCATTCAAAGTGGTGCACGGGAGTGACATGTATTTTAAATATCTTTAATAAATGCCAATTACCATAGCAAAGAAAAATTACATTTTCGAGGCGATAGTTTGTTAGCATCATGCAGCAATACAGCTAATACAGCTGTAGTCTCTACAAACTGGCGGTCATTAGTGCAATTGTGCAGTCCTGCACCTGAGCTCGTATCGTGCAATACCCAATATTCCCCACTACTGTAATACCGTGCAATACTCAATATTCCCCACTACTGTTAGTCTAGTTTTATTTTTATCCAATGCTGTTCCTTACATTTCACTACAGCACTGCAGCACTGTCACTTAGAGTATTTTTTCCTCTGTACTATGTACAGGCCGAAATGAGTGTTCCTCATATTTTTTATGTAGATGTAGGTTGGTGTGTATACACGTGTGTATATACACATGTTACTGCGTATATCTACATAGGTTTGATTCTAAATGTTTGCCGTCAATGTTATACATTAATGGCCACATTATGCCGCCGCCCCTGTGTGACCTATATCTTTGCTACTGTAACAATGAAAATTTCCCCACTGTGGGATCAATAAAGGCATTCTTATTCTTATTCTTATTCTTAAAAGCAATACAACTTTATTTATATAGCACATTTCACAGCAGCTGAAACTGTAACAAAGAACTTTACATTAATTACAATAATACAACAACAAAGACGGCTAAACACAACCCAAATTCAAACGACTATTTTTGGGCTAAATTTGGACCACCTTGAACACAGTTATTAACAACTATTTTTGGATTAAATTTGAACCACATTGGACGGGCTATAACACAACCAAGTTTTCAACTACTATTTTTGGACTAAATTTGGACCACATTGGATGGGCTAAACACAACCCAGTTTTAAACGACTATTTTTGGACTAAATTTGGACACATTTGGATGACCCAAACACAGCACAATTTTCAACGACTATTTCTGGGCTAAATCAAGTCTAAGACAGACCGACTAGATTTAGCCCAAAATCCAACGTCCAGAAAACATCTGGTGCTGGGTGGGATATCTTCCTGAAATTTTCAAATGACAACTAGAAACGTATTGCATCATATGCTCTTGAATTAAGCCGTAACATATTCAATCAAATTGTAATCCCACTGAATCGTACTAGATCTAATCGTTCCACTTTAAAATGAGCCATTCTTGGATCCTATCACACCCCATGTGTGGAGATATGTATTGAATAATCTATTAAAGTGATTATTTCTATTTCCGTTATTACCTTTGGCAGGTTGACCAGTATTCCACCACTGTATCCTTCAATCTATGCATCTATCTGCCTATCTAGCAACTAATCTATCTCTAGATGTGGGTGGACATTTTCCTGTTTGGACTCTCTTTCCCCTCCAAACTTGGTATCGCTACAAATAATCCTTCCCGCCATCACAGGCGGGATCCCTCAGCATTATGCGAGGCAGAGGCTAAACCGCAGTGAAGTCAGTCTGACGGCCGTCCACATGGCCACACTGGTTTCACATTCCACTGTAAACTCACTGACTTCTGTCTCGTCTCGTCTCTCTCTCTCTGTCTCTCTCATGCGCACACATACACTGCTATTTGGAGTTATTGTGGAAGCACGCACATGCGAGACCATATGTACGCAGGCACGCACACTGAGGGCCTGAAATCACAGCGGCAGACTCGTAACCCCACATGAGCCCCCCCCTACACTGGCGTAACACCACTACCAGCATGCAACCTCCTGCAGCTCCTTCACCACTTTTCCCTCAATGACCTTATGTTTGTGGCAGTATGCCCAGACCCTCTTATGGATCCCTCGCCTGCCTACAAAAACACCCGCTCACGCACATACATACTGTATGGTGGAGATTCTAAACACATGTCGGAGACCAGGGACTTTTCATTCGGGGTTAGTTAACGTACGCGCACGCACACACACACACACACAAACACTGCACATGCATACAATTACACTGAGGCACGCCTATGAGTCCACACATTACGTACATATACTGTACATACACACATGCAAAGACTGGATGACCCTTCTGCTAGTGGTGGGAAGTAACAAAGTAGAAATACTTAGGGGGTTTAGGGTTTTAATACTGCTAGCAAGATTTGCATGTAGTTTCACTTCACAAATTTTTCACTAACTAGTGGAATTTCCGCAATAGTTTCAGCAACTCCTAAAGCCAAAGCTAGCAGGTCAGCGCCAGGCTGCAGGGTTGTGCAAGCTATCCGTGTGCCTTGGCACTCATGCCTTCTGTCTCTGATTGGTTGTTTCTCCTCGGTTGTGGTGGTGTCTTTAAAGGGTAGTCAAGTCGAACATTTTCTTTACAATGGTATGTGCCATTTTTAGCCATCTCAGGGAGCGGCCATTTTGTCACTTCTGTCGACTGAAAATGACATCACGAATGCTCAAGGCTCAGGTAACGACCAATCACGGCTCAGCTTCAAAAAACATTTCAGCTGTGATTGGTTGTTACCTGAGCAACCGTGATGTTATTTTCAGTCGATAGAAGTGACAAAATGGCCGCCCCCACAGATGGCTAATAACGGGTGGATTAACTTTTATTCCACAAATGCAATATTTATCAGAATGCCTTGTTTCAACTAGTGGGCCTGCATAGAACATATTCTTGAAAAAAATATGTTTGGGTTGACTTCCCCTCTAAGTAAAGCAGTAAAGCTATTCAGTCATCTGTAGTTCTCCTTTAGTACAGATGCCACCCCTGCCCCTCTGTGGAGTGTGTGTGTTTGTCCGTGCTACATACATACATATACACATAAAGGAAACCTTCCATGGCGCCCTGATGTGGCCTCTTCCTCGCCCTCTATTTACTCTCTCTCTCTCTCTCTCTCTCTCTCTATCTCTATCTCTCTCTCTCTCTCTCTCTCTCTCTCTCTCTCTCTCTCTCTCTCTCTCTCTCTCTCTCTCTCTCTCTCTCTCTACTTCCCTCCATCTCACTTCTTCCTGTGGTTTTCCTCTCTCAGTCCTCCAGCAGAGCATACCTCGCCTACTCTCTTTCTGTCCGCCTCGACAACATTTTCTTTTCCCTTATTTTTAATTTTCAACTTCCTTTGACTTTGTTGTTTTTGTCGAGGTGGAAGGGAGGAGTCAAAAAAGACGCTCCATCACTCAAATGAGGGAAGGATGTCGGCTCTTAATTTTGTGGGGGGTCGCCGCCTTGATTGACCAGACTCTTAGTCCTTATGGCACAGGTCTTAAATAGATTTTGGAATTTTGAAGTCTATATATTGGCGCCATCGGTTACGCCGTATGCACCCTTCGTAAATAGAGATCGGATACCCTATAGCATTTTTTTCATCAGTGGGAGTGTGGGGCTAGGGGATTGGGGTTGCATAGTTTGAAGAAGATTTTGAAACTTAATTTCGATGTATTGCTGCCATATGATTTTCTTTATCATTTGATGGACCTTCATCAATGATCGTCAGCGATGTCCCTCCCCCCCAAGTTGAATGCCCGGGGCCCCTGCCTGTCGGACCCCCGTCTTTGCACGCCACTGTCAGCTATCTTTATTTTTCATTTAAACTCATGCTATACATGTCATGTCATCTTCCAAACCGCTTATCCTATACAGGGTCGCGGGGAGTTGCTGGAGCCTATCCCAGCCGTCAATGGGCGAAGGCAGACTACACCCCGAACTGGTCGCCAGCCAGTCGCAGGGCACACATAGACACTGTCACTGAGCGGGAATCGATCCCACGCTGCCCGCACACAACTCAGGCGTGTGTACCACTACACTATCAGCGGACTTCATGCTATACATCTATATTGGAATTAGACCTCTTTAAAAAATAATTTCCAAAAGAGGATCCCTGCCTGGTTTTGCAAAACTCAATTGAAGATGACAGGAGGCTTGTTTTTGAGACTGTGCTCTGTCCCTGGGAAAACATCTAGCACTGACTAAAACTGTAACCGGTGCTCACATCAGCTTGGGTCATGTGTGTGTGTGTGTGTGTGTGTGTGTGTGTGTGTGTGTGTGTGGGGGTGTGTGCGTGTGGGGGTGTGTGTGGGTGTGCGTCTGTGTGTGTGTGCGTGGGTGTGCATGTGTGTGCATGCGTCTGTGTTTGAGTCAAAAAAAACAAAAAAACAAGAAGATGGTGGAGTTAGTCATAGAGAAAGGGATTTCAAGGACTTGGATGAAAGCTTAAAACATAGAGAATTCAGTGTTTCCCCCGACCACAGCAACAACAACAGATGTGGATGGTACAATTTGGAATGGTAAAGCCCAATCTCTCTGTTTGTGTGTGGGTGTGGGTGGGTGGGTGTGTGTCGGAGGGTAGAGGATGGGGGTGTTTGCGTGTGCATGTGTGTGCATGCACTTCCAACGCAGGATGACAATAGCTGTGTCAATGGTATGACATCATTGCATGGGAACAAATTTTAAACTCCCAATGAATGTACCGTACCTGCACCCTTCACAATTTTTTGACAATGTAAACATGCACTATTTATAAAACTGATCTATAATGCTTTGTAGACATAGTCCTAATGATACACGAATGCTCTACTGTATACTTAAACTGTATAAGGTCTACAGGTCCACAAATACCGCTGTTGTAATTCCAGTAGCAGTCGTATAAACGAAAAGTACCTGATAACCGCAAACCATGGGTCAAGCATTTAATGATTCAATTTGTTTGCAAATACATGAAGATTAAGATCCCAGAATGTAGTTGTAATTTTTTGCAGAAACAGACTGCTTGCATTGGGGCCAACCGGGGGCAGTAATGCACTACATCCTTGTTTGAGGTTACTGCCACCTACAAGGCTGGAATGGAACAGCATTTTCTTTGCGGATGTACCTTCTTCACCTGATTGGCCACTACTGTCCCTTCACATGACCCCAACGCAAGTGGACTGTATTGATAGTGTTGGAATACAGTTGTATTCAGAGCTATATTCAGATCCTTACCAAAACATAATAACCGCTTGCTTGGCACATGTGCCACACTAGCAACCTACAAGGTTTTGTTCAAAATGTACGTATGTGTACTTTGTGCATAATCCAACAAACAGATGTATTGCGGTTCACCCACCACGGCTGTACTACATTGCAGTTTTTGTCATGTGCAGTATCTACAGTACTTGTTGATGGTGGAAATCGCAGCTACATTGCTGAAATCACATTTTCACATTTTTATTTTATTCTATTTTTTACAATATATTATACCTTGAGGTACAGGTGATCCAACTTGCTAGTTTTTCGAAATACCAGCCGTTGTTTTTTTTTGGGGGGGGGGGGTCGGGTAGGGGGTGCGGGGCGGGGGTTAATTGACTTGCAAGCACAGTATGGTGGCAGTGAGCTCAACTCACTTCACAATAAAGCAGATAGTGAAAATTATTTTTAAAAAGAGGCTTCAGAATTCCCAATGGATTGCTACGTGTTACATCCTGAAGGCGGAGAGTGATGCAACTTTGGCGAAGCAGCCTGCAATGAGCTCCAGTCGGGGCCTTCATCGCTTTGGGTGGGGGGTTTCAGTGAAGGAGGGGTGGGTGCAACCATTCCCCAAAAAGGGAGATGATGATGTTTTTTGGAAAGCGCATATCGTTTCACTAATTTTGGGACTAGCTGCATTGAGGTGATACCAAACAACAGCACGTACAACAGCAAGCGTGAAGTGTTGTATTTTAAGGAGGTTACCTATGAGAACTCCTGTTCCAAGTAGCTAATTTCAAATCAGATTGGTTAAAGATACAGCTCCATTGCTAATACAGTGGAACCTTGATTTAACAGACTAATTATGGTAACGTGTCGTCCGTTAGAGACGATTGTAGAAGAGACAAAATGGCCTCCCCCAGAGATGGCTAAAAACGGGTGGATTTTGATGCTTAACTTATCTTCCAGAAACACAGTATTAATCAGAATGCTGTGTTTGCTAGTGGGCCTGCATAGAATATATTCTTAAAAAATATGTTTGGGTTGCCTTCCGCTTTAAAAGCAAGCAATACGTTACAAAATTATTGCTTTGTAGTTTTTGGTGGCCTAAAAGCCCCAATACAGCACAAAACTGTTGTGACTAAATATTTTTAAAAACTTGAAAATCGGTAGCTACAACACGCTCCTTTTGAGCCGATCGCCTATGACGATGCTAAGCTCATGTCATGCTTTACATTGCATCTGACTGCACAGATGCCCCCGCCAACATGGCCGCCACGATGGCACAGGTATGTAACGACAGCGGCCCAATCTGAAACTACAACACCTAGACCCATCGCTGTCTGTTGATTGCACCACAGCACCGTTTACTGGCACTGTGGCCAACTGCGGCCAATTCTGAAACTAACAGACTTTGACAGCTAGTAAAACAAAGAGGCATTTTGAGAGGACTGGACATGATTTTCTGTCCATTAAATCTGGAGTCCTTGTGTTCTGGGTCAGTTAATTTGACGTTCCACTGTATAGTCTTAGTCTCATGAATTAATACAATTTTATGGAACTAATACCAGTTTTCAGGATGTTTAACGAAGGGCAGGAATTCTTATTTAATCAGTCTTCACGTCCTCTGTAGACTGAAGTCTTTTGTCTGAAGATTTTAATTTGGATTTTGCGCAGTCTTTATGGTTGATCTTTGTCGTTGTTTTCTAAGAGGCTTTTCATTGAAAGTTGTCATAGCAATCATAGTTACCGCCTAATTTGGGCCTGAGCAGCAGGCAGTTGAGCACCACTCTTGGAATCGCATCTTGGTGAAAATGTAAATGTATTTTTGGAGTCTTTAATGTGTCTATAGGCTTTTGGTTTCCTCCTAAACTACCTGCATTCCTCTATTCCCGCTGAATACTGTGACACTTTGACCCTGTCATTGCAGTACTCTGCATGAACCGTGCTGAGGCAAAACACATTTCCTCGATTAGTCAGGTCCACAGAAAAAGCAAAGCATTATAAATGGTGGTTTTGTGGAACAGCTCAATGAGGAAGAAAGAAGTCATACATTCCTTCAATGATTTTTTTTTAACAAATAGAATTTGATTTCATCTCTTAAAGTCGCAAGGGAAAAAAACATTAAAACTCATCTGTAATTATGGGTCAGGACCTTAGTTCAAATTGGCTTTAGATATAGCCCTGGAGCCACACTACCACTACCATGGGATTATGGATTGTTTATTTGACTACTGGAGAAGGAATGGGTAACTGATACACATCATAACTATATAAATTGCAAAACTGTGTCAAAGATTTATAAAGTATTTGGCGACATTTTGGATGGATTGAGTCTTGCTGCTGTAGTGGTACAGTGTGTGGCACAACTGACATGACCTGAAACCGGATCACGGTGTCAACATGGAGTGGTCTGCCTCACTCTCCCCTTTGGATTTGTCTTCATCAACTGTTCAAACTCCAGCGGTGCCTTTTGCGGGAAAACCAATGAGTTTTTTTATTCAAAATTGGTTTGGATTTAGATTTACTTTATATTTGTCCTAAACGTATCGGTATCGTAACGGCATTGGCAAGGCGCCTCGAATTGAAAAATGTTCTATTCAAGAGCGGCATCACCGTGACGTGCCTCCAATAGGAAAGGATCTGGTGGAGTGATTTAGTGTGATTTTTGAAGAATTATTTACATCGGTATAAAGACAATGGAGGAAACCCTAATAAATGCGGTGTCCTTGTCCGTCAATCAGGGCGGGGTCCGACAATGTTTATGAATATGGTTGGAGGGTCGGCAAAAAAGGGTCAAGTGCCCAGCTCTGCACCTGTTATAGTTTACAATTTATTATAACAGGCGAAGGTAGGCTACAAAGAAATTTAGTTAGGAATATTTTACCATAGACATGCTATTGTACTTTGCAGTAGGCACATTTCACTTAATTTTCTTTTATTCAGTGGGAAATGATCCCAAACTGTGGAAATTCTCTGTCATTGACGTACTCTTTCCTCCCGGCTCGCACTTATTGCTACATGACTCTGTAGTAACAATCCGTGTGGAAAAATAATCATCGCAAAATCCTGTGATATATATTAAAAAAAAAAAAATAATCTGTCAATGCATTGAAGCTGCCCGATTATAGAGTGAGAGATGATTGTGTTGTGCAAAAAATAAATAAATAAGTAAATTCATTAATAAAATTCTCATTGTCAATCAAGGAAATGTAGTCAAATGCCCATCCTTATTACGTGCCCTAAAACTGTGTTTTGTACCAAGCTATACTTTTGCTTGGTGGACACAAGTCTCGCCTTTGTTGAGTCTTGTTTTCACTCCAATTTAACCACATTCGATTTTCGAATTAACACTTGTTTTCTGCCCTTCCACTTTCGAGCGTCCTCTGTTCTCCACCCCCTCCCGCCCCCCATGCTTTTAACCTCCACTCGCCATCCCCCTGCGCACCGCCACCATCCCGCCACTTGGCAGCGAGACAAGGTCAACACACAGAGAACGTTCTCCCCTCTCTGCTTTCCCTCCCTGTAATTCCTCATCAGCAGCAGAGCAACAGATCCCCTCCAAACACCCACCCCTCACTCCCCGACTTCCCTCTATCCTTTCATCCCCGCTGCCTTTGGAGGAGCGAGCGGAAAGACTAAAGATGGAGAGGAGGATAAAGAAGTGTCGAAGGTAGAGAGAAAAAAGCTTGATGCAGGGGAGGCAGAGGAGGTCAAGAGCGGTCTGAGCAGCAGAAAACGATCTCGCTTGCTTTCCACCTTTTTTGTTTAGTTCTTTTGTCGTACGGACTCAAAAAAAAAAAAAAAAAAAAGACACTGCAGCGCCTCACATTCCTGAGAGCCGAGCAGATTCACCCAATTTGTTTCCACTCCGAGAGTACATGCCAGTAAATAATAACCAATCCCAGCTGTAGTGTCGGCTCTAGGTCTTTTTATCCTGCGGGGAATCAAAGAGAGAAACAAGCAAAATGCCTCCATCAAATAACCGCCTAACAAAGCGAGAAGATTCGACAAATCACACGTTTTAATATGAACAGACAGCAGTTAGCAGGGCATTAATAATTTCTTATAAAATGGATTCATGTACATTGCAGATGTGGATTCCCAATTCTGATTTAATGCTTGTTGCAAATTTCCCCATTGTGGGACTAAGGAAGGCTATCTTATCCTTCCCATTTTTTATCTCTTTCATTATACATTTCGTGTGACACATATCATATACGAATGTGTTTACAGTAAGTAGTGACAACAGATCAGTCAACAATACAGTGAAGTTGTGGTTTGGCAAATTTGAAGATTCTCTGGCTTAATTCTTTGGAACCCATCCTCCGTTATTCACCATAAAAATTCAAACGGAATAAAAACATTGTAGACCCAATTTAAATAATCCCTAGGCATGTTTTTATAACACTTACTGTATGATGGCACTTTCTTAAGGTCACAACTTTAAATAATACAAACACTTTCAACAACTTTTGATATATTGAGAGAGAGCAAGAAGAACAATGGACCAGACTAAAATATTGTCTGTTTTTAATTAATCATTTTTCCCAAACCAACAAATTTATCTTCTCACTACAACACATAAACAATCATGTCTAAAAATGTACATTACATAACAAACTTACAGCCGTTGCTTTCTGTAGGCATAAAATGCAGGACGATAGAGGATAGCAAACATTCAATATTCCCTCCCAACTCTTGTCAGCAAAAATGTGGCTGATTTTGAAACACTGACGGTTTTGTGTTATTCTTTCAAATTTACATATTATTGTGTCCTGCTACCTGGTGGCCAAAAATGAAATAAAGGACAAAATAAAAATAAAGGACAAAATAAAGGACAAAATTGAGTTATAACTGTACAAAAAAAAAAACGGAATCCGCGATAGGGGTGGGCGTATGTCCTGTCACAATTTGCCTTTTTTCCTTAACATTTAGGACAGAGTTTAGAAAAGCGCTATATAAGTGACAGCCCATTTAGCATTTACTGTAATTAGCATGTTATTTAGGCTAGCAGCTAATACTATTGATGAGCCTCATGTGAAGGTGTTTTGTTTGTGGTGAATAATTTACCTACTGAATACATTTGTTTATGCAACCTGTGCTCATGACTGCGTATGTGCTAGGTGCATGGTGTTCAAGCTTTGCTGCTTGTTTTTTGTCCGGGCCGTCTGTTTTTTCAGATCACACAATGCAGTAAATCAAGGCAAACGGAACACTAGTCCCCGTTCTAAATGATTTTCGCCATCTTGTGACATCTATAGGCAATTACAAAATCTTTTTAGGACTGTGTCCATTATTCACAGATTTTCGCAATTCACAACCAGGCTCCATCCCGAACCTCGCGAATATACACGTATTAAACTCTACATGAAATTTAGTTGGCCTTTGTTGACTTTTCCCACCATTGATTTAAATTAGGGAAACTTGCCAATACTTGCCTATTTGTGGTTCGCTATTCATTATTCAAGATTTTTTCCAGTGTAACCTATTTTCAGTTTTTCTGCATATTATGGTTTATTAAGTTTAGTTTGGGTTGTTAGTGGATATTCATGTTTTTGCACTGCTGAATGGCATTTATTTTCAAGGGTAATGTAAGATGAGGTTGAAATTATTGTAAAGTACTTTGGGTTACAGTTTGTGGTGTATTTTCATTTCAAACTATTCATTTATGGGTTTTATTGTAGGGGGGGTGTCAATTACTTTCTCTTTTTTGCTATTCGCATCAGTGCTCTGTCCCGAGCTTTTATATTACTTATTTAATGATGGAGACACATCTAATGTATCATATTTACATAACGTTTAATTATCTGTGCTTTCATTGTTAGTTAAATTTAGATTTACAGTTGTCGTTTTTAATGTTTATTTTTGTTGTTTGGGCTGACAAAGGCTATAGTATAACTGATACATCAGATTTTAATACACATTTGGAAGAGGCTTGATTCCATACATTTTTTTTCTCATTATGCTGCCATGACACATATCCCAACTGTGCCCCTTGAGAGCAAAAAAATGGAATTGAGTCACTTGAACCATGCAGTGTAAAACCAGCTTTAATGGCTTCAATCAGGTCTCAAAGCCCAAACCACTTTTTATATTCCTATGATGAAAATGCTTGGTGGATGAAGGTCAAGGTGGGTTCCGCATAACGAGGAAAACGGCAGACTAATTTCAGTCTGTAATAACAGAGAACTGAAGGAGAGTTAAGAGAAGAGGAAGCGGACACTTAAAGCAAACAATGAAGGGGAAAATGTTTTCACCAGGTAAAGTTGATACATTTATTGGCATACAGCCGTGCCTTGACATACGAGTGACCCAGAGTTTTTCAAGATACGAGTCATCATTCCGCTGATTGTTTGCTTTGACTTGCAAGCCCCAACTCCAAAAGAGAGGCTTTTAACTGTTTAATGCCACTCTCACTTGAAGTTTACTGTCAAACTAAACATAAAACAAAGAGAAATATCGTGCAACATCGTACAAATCGTGGAACAACACGTTTATCCAGATAATATAACAAGATTCCTAGGCATATACCCTTTATCTTCTATAAATAAAATACTACTATTACATCAACTTACTGAGTAGTAGTACTGTAGAACAAGTAGGAGTTTATTCTTTTTCGTTTGTTTCTGCATGACTGTATAATACAGTATCAGAAAGAGCAGAACAATAAATTGACACGCCTCGCTATTCTTTTGCAAGTGAACTTTTGGCCCTGATTTACTTCCAAAAAATTTTAAATACCAAGAAAAAATAGAGACATTTAACAATCGAAAAATATTTACAGATTACATCACTCATCAAACTGAGAATAATATAGCGATGTAATTAACTACTACCACTCCTCTTCACAAGAAATGAGAAACAAGTTGTTCGGTTTCATTCACAGATTCCTTAACTGACATTGTTGGGTAAAATTTTGTTGGTCCATAAGACCTTAATCATACATTCAGGAATTTTGTATCCCATAGAGCTACTTTATGTTGTTGTGATACTCTGTTATACCTTCTGCTGGCTGTCTTCCGTTGCTGTTATTTAGTCTATTAGAGCACTTGAAATTCGTGAAGTTGACAATAGCCAGAAACATAGGGGGCATAAGGATGGCAATACCTTAAAGAGGACATATTATTTTTAAAAAATACTTTTGCCTTGGCACACACCGCAATAGAGGAGGTGCGAATGTGCAGTAGCTTATTTAATTGAGATAGGACCGCGCATAAAACAGGCTCATTTCAGCAAAGGTTGAAAAAAAAATATATACACATATATAACAAAAAGCTTACCGAACAGCCGAAACAAAGCAGGTTTTTATAGTACAAAATTGCAGCCTTTACGATTTGAAAATTGCATTCTACCACATTGCGATATCAATTTGAATTTGATAATTGTTCAGCTCTTCTACACAAACTAAAATACATGTCTTGGCCCTTCTTCACAAAACTAGTCCCTACAGTCACAAACATGAAAACTGAAACAGGAAAAATACTTGTTTTTTTTCAGTGCCAAAGCTCTGTGATGATGATGTAGTAGTAGAAGACACATCTGGGTGGGAGGCAGACACCAAACTGAAGCGTCAACATCATCACAGATGCCATAAAAATGCAGAATGAAAAAAATGGTATGAGCAACAAGGCTGTGGTCCCGCTCTGATCCATCTGGTGTGACATTTCATCCTTGTTTACCATCAAGACCATTTTATTTTCTTTCTCACGTTCCACTCACTCGCTTTGACAGGTCCTCCTTGAGGAGACCAATTTTTTTTTTCCTATTTCCTCAAACGCAGCCCTGGAAGAAAGCAACAGGCAGGCAGCGAGGGGACGGGAGGGGGAGAGAATGAGAGTGATGGAGGGGAGGTCGAAGGAGGGTGGTGGGGGTTGTGTCGGGTGGGGTTTGTGGAATTTTCTCTATGTTTGGTTTGGAAGAGAAGACCCCGGCTCTGCACTCTCATGAGGATAATGGAAAAGAGGGGAGAAGAAAAGGAGGGTTATGGTTGTGTGTGCATATGTGTAATTTTATGTGTGTGAGGACCCTCACAGGTGGTCGCGCTTTGTGTGCGCACGTGCGTGTGTGTGTTTGCCGAATTGTGCAAGCATGATGGCACAGCTATGCGCGCCTGAAAAGCATGTGAGCACATGTGTCTGCTTATTTGCAGATGTTGGCACCGCGGCGCATGCAAGCTTTCAGTCAGGAGACGGGGAGACGAGGTGAATAAGACATTCCTGGGATGAATGGATGCAGGGAGCCAGCGGTTGGTTTGTGGTCGCATACTAAGAGGAGAAAAATGAATGTCTGGTGCAGGGCTGCACCCAGAAACAATACCGCAGCCAAGCAGGGAGCCAAGCAAAAGCACGAGGACTAGCGTTGCATGTGGAGGAGAACCAGGGGAGGCCCGCTCTAGTGCTCCACCGCCTCCCACCCTTCTCCCCTCCCATGGAGGACCAGCTCACTCCTGCCCCTGCTGCTGGGGCAAGCGGTGCTTTTATGGCTGCTCTGAACCCACTGAACTTATCATGTGCAAACAGCGGGCCAGTGATAGTCAACAGCCAGCAACACAGTGAGGGGAGTTGAGGAGGAGGAAGGAGTTGGGAGGGCAACATCACTGCAATCTCCTCCTCCTGTATTTAAACTGAAATTCAACTTTTGATTGTTTTTGTTTACTTCTTGCACTTAAAGGACAGTTGGGTCAAAAGTAATCCAAATTAGGTGAAAAAGAGAATGACCCTACTTTTTGGGTTATTCATTTGACCCAACTTTTTGGCTTGAATGAATAACCCAAACCCATAAGCCCAAAGCATGCAACTGATTACAGCGTGAAGTAAATAACCTAAAAAGTTGGGTCGGTCCCTTGGGTGTGGGTTACATCCATTACTTAGTGTTGCTTCTTAATTTAGTTCTCAAAGTGCGATTGTAGCTTTGTGTGGTTTTGTGCTAACTGTTATGTGGCCCATTGAAGTGTAAAGTGAATTCATACATTCTAAAAACAGTTGGGTCAAAAATAACCCCTAAATGGGTCAAAAAGTGACTGACCCAACTTTTTGGCTTATTAATTTGATCCAACTTTTTGGGTTGAATAAATAAGAATTCATCCAAAAAGTTGGGTCAGTCCCTTTTTTTTACCCATTTTGGATTATTTCTGACCCAACTGTTTTTAGAGAGTATGAATTTACTTAACACTTTAATGGTTGACATCACAGTTAGAACAAACCCACCCAAAGCTACAATCGCATCTCTAGTGTTGCTTCTTAGCTCAGTTCTCAAAGGGAGATTCTAGCTTCGTATAAAGCTTCGCTTGTAAAGTTAATGTTACTTATCTTATGACCACCATTTTCTAAGAAGAAGAATCAACTTTCCCTTGTTAGGGGGTTGCTATGCACATCAAGCCACTCTCATGATATGGTTGGCAGTTTTCACACCAGATGGCCTTCCTTTCCGCTACCACGATGATCAGAGGATAACCTGAGCTTTGCTACTAGAGAGGCTTCACAGGTTGCCTTCCTTCAACTGGCTGGCAAGTGTATGCGCAACAGCGGGTTGGGTCTCGCTGGCAATTGTCTGCAAAGCAGAGCCAGGAGTGTGGGAAAAACAAGTGGGCTCCCGTTAAGACAGTGAAAGAATTTTAAACTCATGGAGGGCACACTTCATACACTATATTGTGTGTATGTGGGGCACGGATACATCACTAAATATAAACACAAATGCTGTTATATAACTAACAGTGGGACACATTTACAGAAATAGACAGCTCACAAAAAATGTAGGCTACTGTACTCATCTGTTTAATTTCACACTTTGATGGGTAGGTAGGATCTTCAGAGCCACAACTATTTGTATTGAAGCCTATTTCCATAATGTGCTCCCTTAACTTCTTCATCTTAGTAAGACATATCGGGCAATTGTACACTTTCAACTTTATGTGAGCAGTTAGAGGGAGACCTTTTACAGTTCCCAGTGCACAACGCAACGTCCATGAAGGCATGCTTGGGTGAGTATGATGTGCAAGAACTTCACCTCAACCCTCATTAAATACCACTTGAGAGAAATAGAACAGAGACAGGCTCTCATTCAGGTCCAATATCAGGGATCTGACCGGCTAAATGTAATAGAAAAACAACATTTTGCAAATCATAGGAAAGCGGGTGAGCTCAACAGTAAAGGACTGGATGGCCATTGAGGACAACTGGATAAAGGGCCTTCACTTCAAAATAATGTGGTGCCTTGATATATGAGTGACTCAATGTACTAATATTTGAAGATACCAGCCGTTGTTTGACAGATTTTTTTTTTTTTGCTTAGCCTTGGGAGCACAGACTTGTCATATGAGCACTGTATGTGGCAGTGAATTCGACACATTTTACAAACAGCAACTGTTTGGTAAATAGTGATTAATCCATCAAAAAAGAGACTTCATGGTGTTTAATGCCACTCCCAGTTGTAATTTACTGTCAAACTAAACAAAACAAAGAGAATTACACCTTGTTTGCCTAATAACTGAACCTGCTAGCTTCATGGTAGTGCTAATTAGCTCTGTGTTGTGATGCTTTAACCCATTAAGTAACGGATTGAGAGCTCATACTCTTCATCCTCTGGGTAGATCCTTTAATATTAGTTCCGTACTGATGAGCTAAAAGAGGAGTTGGGATGTTTATAAGTAGCGACACCAAAGTACTGTAAGTCTAGGATAGTCTGGATAATGTTGTCATTGTCATGCTCCTTAATCAAGAGATGCCTTTGTGAATGTAAGTGGGTGCAAAGTGCAAAAAATCATTGAATATTCTTTAACCCATTAAGGCCTAAAGCGCCTGGCTCACCATCTCCCCAAAACCTAAGGGCGACTATATAATCATCCTCTTAAACCTGAGATTCTCCCAGAAATTGTGTGTGAAACACAACATCAAAGCCAAAATGTAAGAAGAACTGAACTGAGTTTTATTGGACAGCACAGATTAGCATTAGCTAACAGCATTAGCTTCCACTAAGCGGCATTTACTCAATTGCTCTGTGAACTTATTTGCAGGGAGGTATTTGATTTGCATATATCCACAGCATGCGCCACATACACTGATCCACACATTAATTAATCAACAACTGAAGTGCTGCCTCCTCGAGGGAAAACAGAGTCCAGTCACCTCTAACTTCACCTCAAGTCGTCATGGTAACAAAATCCTTATTTGCCATTGGTCCCACAGTTTGTGGGGCAGAATGAGGGCTGGCTCGCATTCGTAAGACAAATGAGCTGATTTCAGCGAGACTAAAAAATATGGTGCAAAGTGTTTTGTAATTGTTGATCCCTGGTGTATTTTAATGAAAACGAGTCACAGGCATGTCCTGTTTTGCATTACAGGGGGGAAATTCAAATCCTGTATAGTGCTATATAAAGGCATCACTGCCATTGTCCAAATATTTGTGGACCTAACTGTGTTTGTGAGCAGCTCCTAAGCCCTCCACCCCCCCATCCACCCACCCTGCAGCAGACAGTGTGGGTGGAAAGGGGCTTTTATGCAAGACGCACCCAAGAACAGGAAAAAGACTCGTGTCTGACCTTTTCGAGTCCACAGTATGATGCAACAAACTGCAACCTGCAGCCGTCAACAGCATAGAAAGCCTCACATTACACTACGAAACCAGCGCCATCGTCACCATCACGGCGAAGAAAAATCTGGCAAGGACAGTCAGGATGAAACAGCCCCGCCTCTTGGGGCCCTGGCGGGTCTTGAAACCCGAGTGAGTCGTCTTTGAGGGGAAGCGGCGAGTCAAGGTTGGGGACTGGAGAACTTGCGGGAATTCAGGGTGGAGGTAGGTGTAATTTCCACTCTGCGGGCGGGCGGTGGCGTTATAGGGGTTTTCATCAGGACAGCTAGATGAAAGATGGAGGGGTGGCTTGCTGAATGTTCTGAACTCCTGTTTCCATTCCAGTGCCGTCAGAACAATTCAGAACTCCTGTTTCTATTCCAGTGCCGTCAGAACAATGATACCCGGATAGGGTTGTGCCACAGCAAGGATGTAGTTGGACTTCTCATAGCTGAGCAGTTCTCTTCGGTCGCATCAGATTGCAGTCCATCATCATGAATCAAATCCAATACAGTGCACCCCCACATACTTAGGTTTCGTGGAAAACGCTTATTGGCGGTTTATCAGCGATTTTACAACATTACACCCACTTCCAAACACACATTAATTGCTATGAGCAATTTAGAATCATTCTGTGAATTCAACATGTTTTGGGAATGTGGGAGAAAGCCAGAGTACCCACTGGAAACCCACACAAACACAGGGAGAATGTGCAAACTCCACACAGGAAGTCCAGACTCCAAACCTCAGAACTGTGAGGCAGATGCATTAACCACTAGTCCGCCGCGCTGTTGCTCATCATTGTACATGTCTCTAAAATTGTCACATTTACTATTCCATTACAATAGCATGATATCATTTTATTCTAAAAAATCCAGCGTACTACCATGAGTGTAAAATTCTTATTATTCTAAAAAAAAGTTTATTTTTCTAAAACATATTTTCACAAATATTTCTTCATAATGTACATTTTTGTTTTCATTCTTTTAACAATTTTGTACTTTTAATATGTAATGTAATATTTTGACAATAATATATTTAAAATATCAAAAGTAACTTATTTTGAATAATTATACAAATAATTGAAATAAGAGATGATATCATAAAGAATTATTTTAATAGATTTTTTTTTCTTTTAGGAAATATGTAATATATATATTTTAACGTGTAAAAAATGGTTATTTTAAAAAGTAAATAACATGTCCAAAATAACAGTTAAAGGTGGGGAAATTAAGAAAATACAATTTTATATTTTTAGGTAAAATTGGAAATAATAACAATAAAATCACAATTTCCAAAAGTCAGTAAGCATTATAGGAAGGGAAATAATCAATAAAGGGTTTTCAGGTTTTATTTAGATTTCTTTTAATCTTAAAATTATTATTACATTGTTATATGTTTTTAATGTATATAAAATGACAAAAATAAAATGTTTATTGAATACTTCGAAAAAGTCAATAATATTTCAGAAATAATAGTTACAGGTAATGAAATACATTCTTCTGCAGATGTTTTCATATATTATATTTTATTTTAATTGTGCGGGAAAAATACCCCCCAAAAAGCCAATAATATGTTCAAAATAAGTGCTAAACGTGGTGAAATGTTTTTTTTAAAGCCTCGGGAGTGGTTTTGGGTACAAATTAACATGTGAATAAATGAATAGATGCGCTCATGTTATGAAGCAGCATTAGTGACCATTACATGCAAATACAATTATTTCGAGCTGCAGTGATTCCAGAAACCACGCACTAAACTACAGAAATAAAGACAGAAAACTAAGATGTACGGTATTTTATCATTTCACATCAACGTCGTGAGTCTAGTCTGGGCGTTTGGAAGCTTTTTAAAAACAGAAGAAGCCGCTTAGTGTAGCGTGTGAGTGAGCTATTTACCTCTCAAATGTCTTCTATCTAGCAGACAGCCTCCTCTCGTCTCAAGATGATTCCCAGCCTTCCCCTCCAAAAAAAAAATAGCAAAACAGAGCGAAGGCACAAATGACAACAAAATCAAACACGCAGTTTCCACATTTCTCGCAACATCATCGACTGCTTCTTGGCTTGTGTCAAGGGGGGGGGGGTCCTTTAGCCGTGCGGGCTTGTTTAGGGTGCGCAAGTAGTTTTCACTCGAGAAAACCTTGTCGTGGAGCAGAAAGTCGAGAAACGCGATGAGGGAGAGGAGGTAAAACGAAGATTTGCCGGGCGCAGGAGCGACGCTCACTTGCGACGCTGGTCAACTGAGGATCCAGGGGGGCGGTGATGAGGGAAGAAGAGGCTTCCTGGGTGGAGACCTGGGGTTGGGCGAGTAAAGTGGAGGGGAGGGGGGCATGTCAAAACATCTGTCCAGGGGCGTGTGTAGTCATTTGGGGGCCCAAGGCAAACACGGTCAACCCCACCACATCCGTGTGCTGAAAAGATTTGGAATATTAACGTTGCACAAAGACGTGTACATACAATCAGGGTCGGCTCACCCAATGGTACAGATAGGCAGATGCTAAGTGTGTTCTGGACTCTAGGGGGCGCCAAAAATCAGGTGAAAATTCTTCCATCCATCCATCCTCAAATGGAAATTCTTGAACTGTAATTTGAACTTTCAAACTAGTGAATGCTAAAATAAGAAAGAGACAAAAGAAAAATGTTGCTTGGTCTTTCATTAAAATCCTGAAAAAAACTTCAGTGAGTGAATGAGTCAGATATTTACAATAACTTGACATACTGTTCTCTCTGTATGAGGGGAGGGGCAAATGTATTGATGTGACCCCAAAGAAATTTGTAAATAGGTCAAAATTACCAAAATGCCCAGAACAAAGGGAAGGAAACGAGGAAGGAAAGGGAAAAAAGAGGAGGGAGAAAGAGAAGTCAAGTTGTTGTTTCTTTTGGTTTGTCCATTTAAGTGTAGCAACAGCAAGTAAGTCACCCACATGATTTGTTTGACAGTAACAATACGAATAAGATGATGGAAATGTTCCATTTTATATTTTAAATTGTGTGTCATTATCTTAAAAATGAAAGGCAATATAACAGATTTGATTCTTTTGTAAGCATATATTAAGTGTTGATAGGGTGGGCAATATGTAAAATCTTGTCTCGGGCCCAACATTGGCTAGGGCAGTTTTAAGCTTTTTATTAATATTTATTTATGATATTTTGTAATGTAGGGCGGCACAGTGGATGACTGGTTAGCATATCCACCTCAGAGCACAGAGATCGAGGGTTTGGATCCGGACTACAGCCTTCCTGTGTGGAGTTTGCATGGTCTCCCCATACCTGCATGGGTTTTCTCCAGGTACTCTGGTTTCCTCCCATATTCCCAAAACATGCATGATAGGTGAAATGAACACTCTTGATTGTCCATGGATGTGATTGTGAGTGTGAATGGTTGTTTGTGTGTGCCCTGCAATTGGCTGGCAACCAGTTCAGGGTGTACCCTTTGGCTATGAAAAAATTACAAAACAGTACTTTTGTACTGAATTAGGTGTTTCCAGGCCTTGAATTCAAGTACTTGGATGTAATGGACAATCCGCTATAAGAGATGAACACTTTCCCAGATTTGTCCGTTTAATTGAGGTTACACTGTAAATGTGTTTTGCCTGATCAGTTGGGGTTTGTTTAAACTATTGTGCACGTCTTGCATTTTCTCCCCGGGTATGTGAACCTGAGGTGGGTAAAGTAGACTCAAGTGAGAGTAGTGCTAATTTTTAATAAAATGACTCAAGTAATAATGAAAAGTAGTCCTGCAAACTTGAGAAAGAGTTAAGTTAGTATTTAGTGAAAAGCTACGTTTGAACATAAAAAACGCAGTAAGAAAATTGAATAATGCTTTGCATGAGAAGTGACGGGTGGCCACTCGAAATGTTCATGATATATTAAGTATTTCTATGTTTTAAAATGTGAGAAATAAGACTAAAACAATATTAATTGCTATAAATCAAATAAAACTTTATTCATATGTTTTATAAGACATCTGGGGACCCTTGCAAATCTCAATATCCACCACTGCTGAAACAGAGTAAATGTCGCAATTTTAGTCCTAACTCATCTGTAAGGACTTTGTGGGCAAAAGGTAAAAATGGCAACCGTTGTCAGACAGCTGGTAATTGGCTTCCAGGCTACCGTCGAGGTGCCCTTGAGCAAGGCGTTATCCCCATGCCCTCAGTTCAAGAGGCGCCATGCTGTTTTGTTTTTACTCTGACATCGCCCTTTGCATGCCTGCATGTGTCTGATGTGGTTCTACTTGTGGTGAGCAACACAAAATATACAGCAGAGTGGGTTGGGTTCAGTTTGCCCTTGAAAGATTATGAGTATAATAAATAAACTGAATGGAAGATTTTTGTGGTTGACATTCGTGGGGTGTATCACCAGACGAAGACATTTTTGCCGCTTATTGAATTTTTCCAACAACAGACTGTAAATGCCCCCCTATAGGTGGATGCCCGGGTCCACTGCCCTGTTAAACCCCTCCTTTGCACGCCACTGGTTTGAACATGAGTGTGAACACTTGTCTAATGATTGGTTGACGACCAATCCAGCGTGTACCTGGCCTCTCACCTAAAGTAAACTGGGATTGATTCCAGTGACCTGTGACCCTAATAAGGGACGGATGGATGGAATATTTGTGGTAGCGTAGTGGGCCAGTGGTAAGCACATCTACCTCATAATTGAGAGGTTCTGGATTTGAATCTTGGCTCACGGCCTCCTGTGTGGTTTTTGTATGTTCTCTCCGTGCCTGTTTGGACGTGGTCCTTCTTGCTGCGAAATATAATCATCAATGACGGGAGATGGGGTAGGGGGTGCGGCTGTCATGTGCTGACAAGTTGTCATCATTGGGCTGTTTTTGAGCCAAAATGTAGTCTGCGATGTGGTGCGGCCGTCACACACTGACAGGGGGCCATGATGGCCGGGACTGTCCGTTGGGAAAAATGTACATATTTTCCGGAAATTCCCAATGGCCACCCCAACCCTGCTCGTGAGGATAATGGATGGATGGATGGATGGACAAAGCTGAAGTACAGTACAGAGCGCCCTGGGCGCGATATGCACATTGTAAATATAACAATAAAGCCGCAGAAGGTCAAAGAAATAGCAAAACACAATTCCTTGACACACTGAACTGTGGTTTTATGCAACCTAATAGGCTTATTTTCGCACTGCACTGTGGCTCAACAAACTAACTGAAAAAAAGCTAACACTTGTTTCATATGATGAGGTGCAGAGTGGGAGAATAAAGACAATGGAACAATCAAAGCAGACCAGAAATGATTTCAGTCATGTCATGCCTCTCCTTGTGCCAGTTGAGCAAACGTTTCACAGTACCAGAATAATAAAACTCTGCTGCCCCCCAAAGGCTCCTTGAATAAACTCTGCAGTCAGGTTTTTGCGCTGATTCAAACAAGCTGATTGCTCTTCTTTTCTGAAGGGGATACACAGTCAAATGAAAAATCAGCTTTACCTCCCGATGATAATGTTCTGATAATCTTGTCAACGTGGGGATGGGAGGTTTTTTTTTTGGTGATGTCATACACGAATTGGTAAGGGGAATTCAGTTTCTTGGTGAAGAAAAGCTGCCGTGATAAATTAATGCAATTGAATCTCAAAGGAAAGGCCATGTTGTATGGGACAGTAGCAGTGACCAGAAGACAGGAGCTGGTCTTAAATATTTTGCATCGTAGTATTAAAAAGAGCAACTTTGAGTGTGAAAGTGGGAAAACATTTATTTTGTATAGTGCTCTGTTTCTGTATAAGTATTTTACTATAAAGTACTGTACTGGAATAATTGTGGAGCCTTGACTTCTCAGTGAAATTCCAGGCCGTTCCAGAAATTTATTTTCTGTTTCTGTAATGCAAAAAATAACACCGTATTGTGTTTTGTAAAAAGATACATCACATAATTTATTTAGAACGTAAAAAAATTACCAGCTTGTGCATCAGGACATTTTATTCAGTGGGTGTTGCGCAACTCTTGCTGATGTTTTTCTCGGCCACCAGGGGCCACTATAATAAATACAGACAAAAGACACGTATCTTTGATGACTTAACAAAGAAAGACCTAAGTTGCAAGTTCTGTAAGTTACAAAATATTGTTACTGTAACAATATTAATCGCTTTTCGCAGAGGATAAAGAACATATGCCTGTGAGTAGTATGCTCGGTCATTTGTTGCATTTTGTGTTTAACTCTAGTTTGGAACCCCAGGGCTTAAAATTAATGATTCAACGTAGGGTTAGTATTACAAGGTGGTGTCAAGGTTGCACACTAGGGTTAGGATTTCAAAGAAGTGTTCAAATGTGTATATACCTATATATACTGCGTATATTTACATAAGTTTGTTTACAAATGTTTGCTGCTAATGTTATACATTGACGGCTACATTATGCCGCCGTCTCCGTGTGACCTATATCTTTGCTGCTGTACCACCGTAAATTTCCTCATTGTGGGACTAATAAAGGCCATCGTATCCTATCTTACAGTACTCTTCCTTAAAGCGCCCCTGTACAAGAAGGACATGGAGACCACGCCCCTCGCGGACAGTAAAAGAAAGTGACGTCTTTGTGACCACGTGACGTGGTTAGCGTCGTTGTCTGCGCCTTTGCTTGTTGTGTTGAACAGCCTCACGGCCTACTTGTGTGCATAAGACCATAAAATACGATGGAAGGGAGAAACTACGGTTCAGGTAAATATGTTTTTATTGTCGTGGCATATCAAGATAACGAATTACCACTTGCTATGTATTACATTCGTCGTTTTATGTATTTATTTTTAGATTACTGTTAGCCGCTAGCATAGGCCATTGGGAACAATCGCCATGTAGTCGAGTCCTTCCAGACTATTTTTGTTTTATGTTTTTTGCACAATATTGTACATTTTTGTGAAATGATGAATATAAGTAACGTTTACTTTAACGCGTTGAAGGGATTGTTGGCATGAACATAGCGAAGCCGTCGGTAATTTATTCGTCATCAAACGCTGTTAAGCTAACTCCTCATTGTTAGCATATAGCCGTATGTTAGCACGTTGCCAAATGCCAAGTTAACGATTTGCAGGTTTCGTGTAAGTGAATTATTCAGTTGGTGCTACACGAGACATTTTAGTTTGGTAGTAAAATGGCTATTCTAACAAAAATCCTTAAACAGTCGCCGCCGACTATCTTTAAAATAAATCGTCGAAATGCTAATTATGTAGGATCCTACTCTTTTCTCTCAAGATAATTAGATTCATTAGCAATTCCTGAGCCTTAATCTTCTATTAATGTCACTGTTCTGGCTCGTTTTGACGCTATTCTTATATCTTATAGGTTTTTCCAATTGGGGTGGTGGAGGGTCTGGCAACAGAGGTAAGCATGATGTTGAAATCATAACTTGTGGTATTTTATATTACATAGCCAGGTCATCTTGACTACAATACACATACAGAGCAACGCTGAGTCAATTCTCCCTGTTAATGTTAGAATATGAATACAAATGTAATAGTTATCCAATCAAATGAGTGTTTCTTACAGAAGAGAGAGGGTGTGTATTTAAAATGTATTGCATTTGCTCATTTACTCACCTATAGCTAGATAGGCAGGCGGGGTACATGCATACCTGTTTTAACATCTTGGTTGATTTTTAAGATGTCTTAGACCCCACTCATGATGAGGAAATAATCATCAAGTGGTGCTTACTGCTCTTAATTGTGTGGTGTTCTCCAACTGACCTACACAACACCAGTATGTACCGATGGTGTCTATAACATACAGTCCCAGAACGGACCAGTACACATTTTTAGAAATCAAAAAGGGCTGACTTTGATCAAAAATTGATCAATCATGATCGAACTTTTTTTTGCACAATTTTGCGCGTCAGATTGAATCCTTGAACAAGATATAAAGGCCAGATAATGTCAAATGTTAAATAGGCAGTTAGATTTTATGAGAAAAAAATACACAACATGCAATAAAAAGTAGCACAGAATACATCTTAAAGGCTTTAGTAAAATAATATAAAAGAAGCTAAACATAAAATAATTGAAACTTATATCGTGAATTTACAGGGCTGGTGGCTAAATATAAAATAATTGAAAATGATCATATCATGAATATACAGGGCCGGAAGATGTTGGTTCTGGCAGGGCGACCACAACTTGGATCATTGTGGCCCGACATGACCACCACCCAAAAAGATTAATGTAGGGCATTGCTATACGTATTGTAGCGATTGCTTGGACAAAGAAACGTTGATGAGCAGTGGGACACCAACCACACCACAGAATACCTGTGATGAAAAGGGATGGAATTTCTACACTTATTTGTACATTTCACATCAAAAAGATGTTACATCAAAGCAAAAGCATTGAAAAAAATAACACTAGGAAACTGAAATTTCACCCAGATGGTCAGAACATGTCGAAGTTCAAAATGGCACCATGCTGTCATTTCTAAATTATTGCTGTCATTATTTAGTTGCGGATTTTTTAGCAATGCGTGGGTAATTTTTATCGGTTTTGTAGCATTGACTCCCATTATAAATCACAATTTTTGACGCATTGTAAACCTGTGTTTTCATGCATTTTCCATGAATACCCAATGAAACCATTGTGTGACGACGTACGCTGTAAAAATATAAAATTGGTGTTGAGAGTGTTAAAAGCTCTAATCCACCAGGTGGCGCTAGAGAACAACTAATGATTTTGCTTTGGAAACGTGTGTGGTTCTGGGATGATATTGCATGTGCTAAATCGCGCGCAACCAATGCGATTTGAGAAAAGGCACGTGCACGTACACTAAGATACACGCGCGTCAGCCGTGCGCATGTGTGCAAGTGAATATGCGCTCATATTGCAAAATGCAGTGTGCACGCATTGCTTCGCTGATGTATGCGCTGTCGGAGTGACGTTTCATAAATAAAAAAGCTGCTGCTTTATAATTGAAACGTGTATGTGCGCACACACGCGCATGCATCAATCAATGGGACAATTATAAGTGTTGTACCGAAATAAGTTCATGTTCATGTTCAACCAAATGTTCATATGTGTGCGTGTCTACATGTGCATAAACTTTTCATGCACTTAACTGAATCTCAACTCTTATTGGTTGGGTGTTTGAATTTTTGCCACTCCTAGTAGTCCAGGGAAATTTCAAGTTAGTTTAAAAGGTTCCACCCGCTCAGTTTGCACATTTTACTCACCAGCACTGAGCAATAGAGATGGTGACAATGATAACACATCAGAGGAGCATGAGGACAAGCCCCATGAAGGAGAGGAGGACTTTCTGAACAGTTCCACTTCAGAGGAGCATGAAGACAAGCCCCATGAATTAGAGAAGGAGGACGACGAGGAGGACATGGACTACGTGCCCCATGAAGGAGTGGAGGAGGAGGAGGAGGAGGACAACATGGACTACATGCCCCATGAAGGAGAGGAGGAAAATGGCAGCAATGAGGTCAGAAAATGGAGGTCCAAAAATGGTGAAATAGTGTGGTCCCCTACACATGAGCTAGCCAGACATTTTGGGCCACCTCCCACACCTCCTTCCGGCCCAACAAGATATGCTATTGCCAGGATCAGCAGACCTGAGACTGCATTCAACCTTTTTTTCCCGGACAAGATAATTGAACTGATTGTAAAAATGACCAATCTTCAGGGATATAGAACAATCGAAGGCTAGAGAGAGCTTACAGCTGAGGAGCTATGGATTTACCTGGGGCTGCTGATCCTGGCAGGTATGTACAAATCCAAACACGAAGCAACCGTCATGTTGTGGGACAAGAAATTAGAACGTTCCATGAAGAAGAAGAAATGACTCCGGTGGGAACCATCAGAAAGGATAAAGCCGAACTTCCACCACAGCTCCTAAACATTGCCAACAGAGCGCCATTTTCAAGCATTTTTGCGTTTTTACCCCACGCAACCCTAGAATGTTTTACTTTTGAGCACAAAGCACCATGACCCGGAAGTGTTGGATACCCCTAAAAGAAAACCAAGAATCATTGTTGACTACAACCGCTGCAAAGGGGCCGTTGACCACCTGGTCCAGGTAAGCACATGTTTTGTCTTGGTCAAAACTTTCTATCAAATCTGTCTATTCATCTGATGTCATCTGATGGGTTTTTTTGTGTTATGGTATTACAGGCCTGCAGCACTTATTCTTGCTGCCAGCGGGCAACAAAGTGGCCCATGCGTCTATTCCAGCACATGGTTGATGTTTCGTGCTACAACGCCTTCGTGCTATTTGCATATGTGGAACCCGAATGGAATAAGCAGAAGATGAACAAGAGATGGACGGCTCTTCTTGGAAGAACTGGGTATGGCGCTCATTTGCCCCGCTTCACAGGGCCCACCGCAGGCCTCAAAACGACCTTCCAAGAGAAAACAATGTTGCCTTTGCTGCAGGCCACTCAGGGCATCAAGTCAGTGTGCAAAATGTGGCATATTCATCTGCCACAAGCACTCCCAAAAATTGTGTTCCAATTGTTAAAAAAAAAAAGTTCGATGATTGTTGTTGTTAGTTCTTTGTTTAGTAGTTGTTCATTTGATTTACATAAATTCTGTTCTAAATTCTTCATAATTGTGTTTTTTTAAGTCCTTTCATGGTTCAATTACCTTTATACAGTATAACATTTCCACTTAAATTTTTTAAATGTCAATTTAAAAAAATAATTATTAAAAATATTAATAAATGGCTTAGTTCTCATAGCAAAATACTACTTTTCTTGTCCATAGAGGCCATCAAAAATATATAAATATATAAAAACTATATGTATGGATAGCTTTGATCACCCTGAACATTTTAAGTGGTAGAAAGTAAAAAAAAAAAATACTCAAAAATAACTTAGTGATCACATTCTGAGTGTTCTACAAATTTGTACAAATATCATGAGGGGAAGAAAAAGTGGGAAATTGCACTCCTTAAAAATAGGGACATTCCAAAAAAAAATATCTTATGACTTATTGACTTATTCAATGAACTAATTGTCATATAAAATATTTCAATTTGATTTTTTTTCCATATATATATATATATATATATATATATATATATATATATATATATATATATATATATATATATATATATAGCAAAAAGTCAAAAATTGCCATTGTCAAAAATACGGACTACTTATTCAAAACTAACGTATTTTCGGGGCTATAAGCCGCACCGCTATATAAGCCGCACCCATTCTATTTTTAGAATATTTTGGAAAAAAACTTAAATAAGCCGCACCTATTTTGACAATTTTTATATTTACTGCATTTATAGAATGATTATGAACTGTAAATGTACATGTACGTACCTGAGCAGATTCTTTCCTAACAGTGCCTTTTAACACTGCAGCAACATTGCTAAATTAAAACAGAAGAGAATCAAGAGAAAGTAAACAGTACTTAACTTCATTTCACTGCCGCTCCAATTTGTCAGCTAATGTCCACCATACTCCACCATCTATTGTTCTACTACATTCTCCATATGCACCTGTCATGTTTTATGTTAATAAAGTCAGCCAATCTAACACACAATGTGCTAAATCAACAATAGCATTTCACATCGAAACAACAGAACAGACGTAACATCAGCCAATCTCATGTGCACTTCACGGCCCTCTAGGAAAACATAGAATCAAAGCATTACATCACCTAATGCAATAACCTAGTCTATGGCGCCCTCGCCTGTTGAACTCCTCCACCTGCAGTCACATCCAGTTAATGGGGAATGTATTGTATTGAATTGTACTGTCATTACGGTTAGAGTGCCCCGAGCGGTGGAAGAAAAATCCACAGAATAGCCGCACCGGACTATAAACCGCATCGCTCAAAATCTAGGAAAAAACTCACGACTTATAGTCTGGAAAATACGGTATATGGATAGGTCTGACCCTTCTGAACATTTTGAGTGGTTGAAAGTTAAAAAAAAATATTCAGGAATGACTTGGTTATCACATTTTCGAGTGTTTTACCATTTTTCTTCTAGAAATACAGTGATCCCTCGCTACTTTGCGCTTCAACGTTCGCGCCCTCCGTGCATCGCGGATTTTTCAGAAGCATTCACAACAAATTCAAAATGAAACACAGCCATATCGGCAGCTATATTGCAGAAAGACGCATTATTTCAAAGATATGACTTGACTCGGAGACTTTGTACATACCCGCAGGTACTCATAAAAGGCGGTGACTGGTTCCCAGCGCGAGCTCGACCGAGAGCACAACTGGATTTACTTTTTCCACACACTGTACTGAACGTGAGCTGACTTGGATGATAATTTGAAGATAAAATTCTTCTCACAGCCCGCAGCTTGATATTTATTCTTCATTTTGTATTTTTTAAAGTTAAATTCTGTAACAAGTATTTAGGAGTGCAAGAACGATGTCAGGTGTTCGCAACAGCATAACAGGCGCAAATCCCCCCCCAAAATAAAACTGTACACTAAATATCATATAAAATCATAATCATAAGTCCGACTCTACTTCGCTGTTTTCACTTATCGCGGCGGGTTCTGTCCCCCCATTAACCGCGATGAATGAGGGATCACTGTACTTCATGTGTCATGAAAAGAAATACGGTATATGCACAAGGGTATGGGACATGATTTTTACACATTTTAATAAGTTGTATCAAACAAAATATCAATGTCGCAATTAACGGTTTCTCAAATTGATACACATTAACCGAGTATTTTCTTGATTTTGCATTACGCTTTGAAAAACTCGAAGGTGGATATGATGTCAGGGAGCCACGTCTCTGACTTGCTGGCTGTGACGCATGCTCGTCGTGGTTCTTCTGATTCATTTAGTTTCTCCTTTAAATTGAACAATAAAAACGAGCAACCAATACTTACTGATAGCTTGTCATTGCCATGTTCAGAGCATGGTGATGACGCCTTTGATTTGATTTGATTTCTTTTTTATGCCTTTCCATTACATTTTTACCAAAGAAACAGTTGGAAAGTTATTTGTACTTGTACTCCTTAAAAGATTTAGGGTCACTTTTTTTCGTGTACCTTACACTTTAAGGGGATGCTCAAATTCTTCGTGATTATCGGTATGTGTGTACCCTGCCATAGATAGATTATGCCTATGAAATGAATAGATCAATCAGTCGAAGCCAGAAAAAAGTAGACTGATATTTTCTGTGTTGCCTGTGGTTTTAATAAATGGTAAAAGTATAAGTACAGCCCAATTGTCAGCTCAATGGTTAAACAGCTTGTACTGTAATGACAGTATATGAATGAATATTTTACGTTTTATTGTCTATATAATACTGTAATCTGTAATAGGTTCTGGGAACTTTGATCTATTTGGTGGGAATTATAAGAATTCCATGTCGGGATTCGGGGGCTACGGAGGTGGCAACTCCAAGAGAAGCCTCTCTGGGTCATCCATGCTCCAGCAAAAGATAACGCATGCGGACGAAGTCATTGCCAAGATTAATCAGCGTTTGGACATGCTCACTCAGTTGGAAGGGGGCATGAAAAGTCGAGGTGACAGGTAAGTCTATTTGCATTTATTTATTGTTGCATCATTATGTCATCGTTGCGTAAGTCACGCACGTTTGTGGGCCATGTTACTGGTATTGAAAAGATCAAGTATCTCCTCAGCTTACCAGTACTCTTCTTTGCTGCTATGCGTTTACAGGAGCTGTTTTTTTTTTTTTTTTTTACACAGGCCCTACATCAAAAGGGAAAAAAAAGCTGGGCATCAGTTTGTTTGACAAAAGTGACCAGTAGAAGTATTCCAGGAACCTATTCTATTGCTCTTCACTTACCATCCATTTTGTTAGTTCACATTATTCCAAGTCACGGGCGACGATTTTCTTTTTGTTGCTGGTATCGGGATACCTGTTTACTCGTTTCACCCCTTGAACGCTGTCCTCTGTCTTGACTGTGTTTACTTTATTCACAAGCATTGCTCTTCTCATCCATGTGACCTAACCTTGCGCTCTGGTTTTAGGGTTCACACAAAAGATGAGTTAAAAGCCGTTAGCCTTACAATACAGTGAATTGCTCAAGGCTGTCTGCTCTGCCTATAACTTATAAGAAAACAACTAAAGCTTGTTTTTGTACTCGCTGTAATCCATTATTTTCAAAACACCATTGTCTTTGTTGGTCTGCTCATTGTATAAAGAGGAAGTACATTTGCATTCCCCACTTCTGATGGAAACACTGGTTGACCTCTGACTGAAAATATAGTTGGAAGAGTTCTTGTTAATGTAACGATCAGAGCTGATTCCCAGTGTTTTATTGTAAGATATTGCAAGCAGACCATAGCTTTGGTGGATGTCCATCTTGTGACCGGACAAGAAAATGGCAACAGTGTGGAGGCGCATTAGTGTCAGGTGGAGAAATCCAAACCTGCCAGCCATCCCTGCCTCCTGCCTTGCTCTCTGCTCTTCTCTATCAACCCTCTCCCTCCATCCCGCAGGTTTGGCCAGTTCGATTCTTTCGACTCGCTCTCCTCCTCCTCCCGAGATCTCTACAGATCCGGTGGCGGTAGCTATGGCTGTGATGATGGCCGTGGTGACAACATGCTGTTGGGCCCGCGAGGAGGCTCGGGCTTCGGGGGGGGCATGGGGCAAGGAGGGGGAGGCGGCTTCAACAGCCTCTCCTCTTCCTATGGAGTCGCTAAAATGCGACAGAATATGAGAGAGTCCTTCACCAGTGGCTCTGGTGGGGGCGGATGGGCCGGAGCAGGCCGTCGTTCCCCCAGAAGGGGCGGAGGCGCTGGGGGTCGAGGATCTGGCGGAGGGTTTGGGGGCTACAGGTCAGACCCCATGTCATTTGGTGGAGGTGGCCGGGGAAGCGGTCACTCCCCAGGGGGTGGTCGAGGCAAGCTCCCATCCCTCCTGTCCAACCGCATGTACTCAGAGAGTGGAGGTTTCCACCAGGGTCCCTCCCAAGGGCCCCACGACTTTCCCGGGAGGCATTTTGGAGGGGGGCCACGGGCCGGCCGCCAGCGAGGCCGCAAGAGACCCCTCAACAAAGTAAGTACCTCCAGCCAAATTAGGAAGCCCTATTCAGATACTGGCCAAGAAGCCTGTTCTGATTCCCACATTTCTCTACCATAGACCAACTGGCAAGCCAGTCTGTCACATTAGTGCCCACTCTGCTGACATTTACCGACATTTAAATCAGCTGCCCCCCACACTCCGCCCACTGTTTAACTACATTCAGTGTAATGTCAAGTTCTTTATGGAACTGAACTGCTCTTTTGTAAGTTAAAAGCAATTTCTGCTTCTTACTGCACCAGCTATTTTTCTTGGTTAGATGGGCTGTTTTTTCTTTTTTTTTTTTTTTTTTTTTTTTTTTTTAATCTTTGGGTTTCATGCAAAAAGCTACTTTTTATATTATTTGGTAGAAAGTCAAAACGACAAAAATCATACTGTGGCCCATTAAATGTTTCCGGTGGTACAGCGAGGTCCAGACGTATTTGGACATTGCAATAGATGTGTTGTAAGTGCTGGTGAGCTTTAATTTGAGGGTATTTACATCCAAATCAGGTGAACGGTGTAGGAAACACATTTCATAATGTGCCTCCACCTCTTTAAGGGATCAAAAGTAAATGGACAATTGGCTACTCAGCTGTTCCTGGTATGTGTCATTCCCTCCTTATTTCACTTACAAACAGCAGATAAAAAGGCCCGTAGTTCATTTCATTTGGTGAGGTCATCTCTCAATAAGAAGTACGAAGAGCTGTCACTAACAGCGAAGCAAGCCATCATTAGACTGAAAAATCAAAAACGCATCAGAGAGATAACAAAAAACTCTAGGCATGGCCAAATCAACTATTTGGTACATTTATAAAAAGACAGAAGGCACTGGTGAGCTCAGCGTAACCAAAAGACCTGGAAGACCACAGAATCCTGTTTGGCGGGTGACAGACAAATGCTTTCCCGTGTCAAGAAAAAACCCTTCAGAACAGTCGGCCAGATCAAGAACACTCTCCAGCAGATGTATCTGTGTTCAAGTCAACAATTGAAATTACTTCATACAGAGGAAATAGAGGTTTCATCTGAAAAACAGAAAGGCCAGGTTAGAATTAGCCAAGAAACAATTCTGGCTAAAAGTGTGTACAGTGCTGGAATAGTTTTTTTTGGACAGAAGAGACGAAGATCAATTTCGGCCAGAATGATGGAAAGGGAAGGAACTGCTCAAGAAAGCAACCAGGGAGTTTTTAAAGTCAAAGAAGTGGAATGTTTTGCAATGGCCAAATCTATCACCTGACCTGAATCTGACTAAACATGCGTTTCACTTGCTGAAGACAAAACTGAAAAGAAAATTGCCAAAAAACAAGCAGGAACTGAAGACAGTTATAGCAGAGTCCTGGCAGAGCACACCAGAGATGAAACCCAGCATCTGGTGATGTCGAAGGCTTTGAGACTTCAAGCCGCCCATGATTGCTAAGGATTTGCAACAAAGTGTTAAACTGAGGTGGTATTCAAATTTTGATATTGTTTTACATCAGGTTGTAATACCGTCACTAATTTTAGACTTATTTTGTAGCTGTACCAACCACTGCGAGTATAAGCTGGATTCGTAACCCAAGTCCCCAATCCGTTTATCTTTTTAACCAAGTTCCAATGGGTTACTAATTGTACTTTTTCCTTAAAACATGTCATAGTCCAAACAATTGTAACATCCAATTTTTTCATAATGGTAAATGAAGTGCACTTTTATTGTGCTTTATCCACACCATTTGTTGTCCAAAGCTTTTTGAAAACTTTTTTTGAAAACATTAAGTTTAAAATACTTATTCTAACCATTTATCCATCAATTTTCTTTCGGACTATTTTTAAATCTATTCGCATTTCATCAAGCTGCTATCTAGCGCTAAGTTACCTGAATATTTTCGTCTCCTCTCCGGCCGGCACAGACATGGCCAAACTCCCTTTGTGTGCCGCTGTGAGAGTCCAGCAGTGAAGTAACAAAGACATTGATAGAACTGGGCTTCAGTAACTGCTTGAGTTTAATTTTATGCTCGATAGTCGGCAACTCAGGGTTCGCTTTCTCTAAGGTAGACACTTGCCAGGTTTCGCGCAATGCAGCCGCTCTTAATTCATTGAATTCTTTTGTGATCTTCGTGCAGATTGGTTTGTTACAAACATCACACATGCAGCTATGATGTAAGCCAGGTGTCAAAGTGAAGGTTCTATTGATCGGTGTATATGCTCTATCTATCTAGCCGCTGACGGCTGCTTGCCTGAAATGTACATATTTTGCTTTCTTTTTCTTAAACGATCGTCAGCCTCCGTAGCATTTCAGAACGTCGTGCGCTGTTTCAGTTTGAACCACTTACAGAGAAAAAGAGCAGTTACATTTTGTCTCGTGTGGCCTTATGCGCTGTCACGTGACTGATAGAAGTCATTCCCCGAGCAGTTTCAAGAAATATTACAGTCTACTATTAGTTTAAATAGTTATAGTAATACTGAGTTTTGAAAACACAACTACACATTTATATGTGCTATCCAAAAAATATATTTAAGTGACACCGTTGCTATTTCTAGACACCGCGGGATACCGTAATACCGCCCAACCCTAAAAAGTGACAATCTGATTCATCATTGTTCGTTTGTCCAATTACTTATGGTCCCTTAAAAAGGTGAAGGCACATTTAAAATGTGTTGTAATTCCTACACAAAGTAATTCCTACACCGTTCTTAAAACACATCTTCATTTCAAATTCACTATGGTGTTGTGCAGAGCTGGAATACTTAAAATTGTGTCAATGTCCAAATATTTATGGACCTGACTGCAATAAAAAAGTCAAAACAACAAAAAGTCATACTGTGGACCCTCTAAATATTTTCAGTTGTGTATTAACTGGATTGAGAGGTGTTGCTTGTAGTGTACAGTGAATATAAAAAGTCAACACACCCATGTTCAAATCCCATGTTTCTGTGATTGTCAAAAATGACACCTAGATAAATAATTTTAAACTTTTCCCACCAATAATGTGACCTAGAACCGGTGAATTTCAATTTGGGGGATTTTAGAAACGGTAAATAAAAAAACTGAGATGTGTTTGCCCAAGTCATACACATGCTTTTAACATGGCAACACGCTGTGTTCTGAATTAAATACATTCAAACCCATGGTAAATGGGACTCAGGACACACCCGCCACCAACTAAAGTGCCTTTGGTTAAACCCCACATAACGTTCAGCAGTTGACGTAAGCTTTTATTTTGATTTTTTTTTTTTTTCTCACTCTCTAGCAAAAGACCTGAGGTTTGGCTTTAACATTGACTGCTATTTGGAACCACTCCTAAATCCCTCCACTTTGACTGCATCATAAAACCAGGCATTTGAACAACAGGGATGTCTAGACTTTTTATATCCATTATATTGCTGATTATCTGCTCAACGTAAATGAGTACACCCCAGTAGGTTTGTTGGAAACTATTCAGTTTCTTAACTATACTACATTATACTTCCACAAATTTGGATCATTGACTGTAAATGAGAATACAGATATGTGCATGCAAAAAGGCAATTTCTTTTTTATAATTATTTTTTTTAAAAATCATTTACCCGTAACTGATGGTCCAAAATGAATACGGTCGAAGACTAGCACGTTTTAAAAAAAAAAAAAAAAATTTCAATAAAATTTAAATTCACAGAAATTCGACCGCAGGTGAGTCTTACCAATTTTAAAAGGCGTGTAGTCAATTGTTTGGCACAGAATTTTTTTTTTTTTTTTTTTTTTTGGGGGGGGGTGTCTGTGTCGAACATGGACATTTTTTGCCCCCAAAAAATCAAGAGTATTTTTTTCTTTTCTTTGTTTATACTCTTTCTCAAGTTTGTATTGGGTGGTCTTCAGCAGGTAAGACCACAAAATGATGTCCAGAAGAAGAGAAAGCAGATGCTAACTCCTGCAGATGAGCCAGAGTCAAAAATAAACAAGACTGAAAGCACAGATACTGGCAGTTCCCAGGGTAAGTTGCAGTCATGCGGCACATTTTAGTTGGCATATTCCTATTTCAATTGAAACTGCTGTGAGTCCATTAGAAAACACTTAACTAAGTACCTTTCTGGTCATTTTGTCTGTGGAATGAAAGAAGACAAAAATGGTGACAACAATGAGACAACTACTGCAGCTGCGGTGAGTATCAGAACTGGACCACAAAGGAGGAACATAAGAATTGGGGCATTTGAGTTGAACAGTGTCTGCCTGTCATAGGGCTTAACAATACCATATGCTCAAAATGTTAAATATTTGCAAAATGTTAAATATTTGTGGATTTTTTTTTCTTAGGAGACTACTGATGGAAGTTCAGGTGAGCACAGTCTTTTCCAATTTACATTGTTTGTTAGTGATGTTGAACTTTACTTGATTGACATTACATCATCACAATGGCATTTTTGGAACTCTTATCACAACATTAGGCGCCCCTGCTGCTGGACTTAACCCTTAATTCATCATTCATATTACTATATTACATTTACCATTATTGTTATATTATTCTGAAAACCTGATGTGCTACAGAAAAAAAACAAGGGCAGATTCAGAATCAGTGCAAAAAAAATACAAAAAAATTATTTAAAAAAATGGCCACCCCTAAAAACGGGTGGATTTTGCTGCTTTTACTTGTATTCCACAAACGCAATATTAATCAGAATGCCTTGTTTCAACTAGTGGGCTTGCGTAGAACATATTCTTGGAAAAAATGTTTGGGTTGACTTCCACTTTAAAGTTAGCCTACTAATTTCCCCAGCCAAAAAATGTCATTAATATCAACTAAAAAATGTGAATGAGAAATATTATTAATATAAATACTAGGGGTGTGACTGTACACGTGGGTGTATTAATACGTCTCGGTATGGCATGTTCGGTTCGGTCCACTTGCGTTCGGTTCGGTCCACTTATTAGCGTGAGCTTACACAAGGGCGCTATTGACTGTTGCATGCGGGAGAGAAGAGTGGTGCCACAACAGTGAGAGCCAGAAAAGAGCCAGAGCTCGAAGGTTCCCCTGTACACTGTTGTCTCCTGTTTGGGGAACATTCTGGCTTTCCTGTTAAAATCGCCGGTGGGGAAAGGTACATGGTTAAGTTTGAAAGTTGTGTGCTGACATTGCTACATGAGATGGGCAGCAGGTAGCACGTCTAACATGCACGGCATCATCCGACTGTGAATGTTTCTTAGACGAGGGAGCAAAAACGTCAAACTTAAATAGCGAGATTTATCATATTGTAGCGTCTTCTAGGAACGTTTTTATTAATCAAAGTACAACTGCTCCCGCTCTTCTTTCTCCGCTGCTCCACTCGCTTGCCGTACGATGCATTGATGAACCTCGGAAACATCACAACTCGGCTACAGACAAATCTGACCACAACACAGATAACCCAATTCGTTACAATATGCTGTTGCACATTCAAAGATTTCAATGCCTAAAAATGTATACAATTTCATAAAGACTTTTTAAAGTTACTGTATATTTTTCATTTTTTTAATATAGTTAGCAATAATTGTAACTGTTATTGTATGTATTTTTTTTCATCACAAAAAGTGTATATATGTACTGTAATGACAACTTGGCTTTAACTTGAATACTTAAATGTGTCATAGGCTGTTGCTGCTGAGTGTTTAAAGATTTTAGTGTCTTAATGATTTACAAAATTAAGAGATCTTTATTGTTAGTGTATTTTTTATTCTGGTCTAATTTCAATCACCCGAATAGTTCGCTTTTATTTTTTCCAAAAAAAAGTACAGTTTACTTGACATCTTTTCAAAATAAAAATATTTAAAGAACAAAAAAAAGTTTGTACCGAAAACAAACTGAACTGAAGTTTAAAAAAAAAAAAACGAACCGAAACGTGATTTAGCGTACAGTTACACCCATAATAAATACTATTTCCTGAGCTAGGTAATCAACATTTAATAGTTTACAATTTCAACCACTTATATAATTTTATTAGTGATGAAAGGTGTTCCTCGTTTCACTCTCCACTATCTTATTTTATATAATAACAAATACTAAAGCCATCAATGAATTATCAATATAGCATTGTGATTATTCTTAATTAGAATTATTTTTGTCGTATGACATAATATATCAATAATTGTCCCGCAGCCACATTTTGGACAAAATTTTAAATATGTGAAAATTCAGACAAATTGTTCTGAATTTCTATAGATTGGCAGCTCTGATAATGCTATACCGAAATCTTTTGTTGCTGCTGAGTGTCACTCTAAGATGAACTCTCGTCTTCCTCTCAGGTGCGGCGAAACCAGATGAGGGTGCAGAGAAGGCGGAGGCACAGGACAAACAGCCTCCTCCACGAGCCACAGCCAAATCTGCAAAAATGAAAAAGAAGAGGGGCTTTCAGGATAGGTGAGCAGGAAGATAAAAACAACTGAGCTCTGGCCACTATCAGTGTACACAAGCAGTTCTTCATGCGGCTGTTCAACCTTACGGCAGGCTTAAACACCAACTTGTCCTGTTTCTTCCTTCAAGGGTGATGTTTGCGTGCTCTGTATGCAAGTTCAAGTCATTCTACAAGGATGATATGGAACGCCATTTGGAGAGTCGCTTCCACAAGGACCACTTCAAGTTCCTCTCGGGCCAACTGTCCAAGCCAACCACAGACTTCCTAGAGGTGATTAATGCTCGCTCACTTTAAAATAGTGGTATGCTTTGTGGTATTTAAATTTGAAGAAATTGCTCAAACGGACTATTTAGAGGCATCCTTCCATAGACTTTGCACCTGCCTGCTCAACAGGCGTATCTGCACCGCTGACGTTTACAGCGGAGTTAAAGCCTAAAGCGCCTGCCTCAACATCTCCCTAAAACCTATGGGCTGCTACAGAATCATCCTCTTAAACTTGAGGTTTTCCCAAAAATTCAACACCTGCAAAATAATTTTTATCTCAGCCCCTGTAACATAAACATAACATATCAAAAGAATGAGAGCTTAGACAGGTGGCTTTCACACAGGCCAGAGTTTATTATAATTTACTGTTTCAATCGAAGATGTAAAAATAGTGTCAGTGCAAGAGAAGCACTTACTTTAAAAATGGAGTGGTAATAAATACCATCCTCTATTCTGTTACATATCTTAACCATATATCACGTTCGAGTAGTTCCACGGGTTCAAAGTCCACAAGCGCGTGGTCTATCACTGCCGTTACTTATTTCAGAGCTCCTACGATCGATCCTCTATTATGCTCGAAAATAATTGGTCACGGCACAGTCACGTGTATATTTGGATGCATTTCATTGGCTAAGAGACCGAGAATAGGATTTAAAAAAGGAAATGACGTAAACGATCACCCAGAGAAGCTTTATATACTTCAGTATGACTGAATACAACAAATGTGCAACACACAACTGAACACTTTCACTCACTGTTTGATCCCCAGGAGTACTTGCTGAACAAGTTTAAGAAAATGGACCAAATTGTCGAGCAGATGGAACACCACAGTGCTGCCATCTGCCAGATGTACAGAGATCAGGACCTCACTCGGGGTAAGCGTCTGCAGCCAAGGACTGATGGTCTGATCAGAAAGAAGATAAGTCAAAGCAATTGGTGACTAGCGGTGTTTTGCATACTGTCTTGCAGAACTTGGCATGGAGCACTTTTTGAAGAAAGTGGAAGCGGCACACTGCAGCGCATGTGACATTTTCATTCCCATGGAGCTTCACCTGATTCAAAAACACATCAAATCACCTGACCATAACTACAACCGCAAGGTATGTTGATGGATGATGTGCTGGCAATACAGACATGTCATGCGAAAAGACATGGTTCGTTCAATGATATTGGAACTTGTGCTCAAATGTTTGCATCATCTCACAATTTATTTTAGAATAAATTTAGAAAAAAAACACACGCTACCAAACTTTTTATGGTCTTGCCCCATCGTGCTTCACTTATCATTTATAAACATGCTTGTCATGGTCACCAGAGTTTGCAGAAAAATCTCTCCTGGTCGTTTCCAGGTGACACTAAAAATACGGGAGGCTGAGCTTTTGCTGTTGTGAAATTCACTGTCGTCCCACATTAGACTCGCTCCCACATCGGCAGTTATAGAACTGCTTAAAAAATATACTTCCCCTAGTTGTTCCCGCACAGTAAGAGTTGTGAGCTTTGTTGTACTTATTAATTTCCTACTAATGATGTATTTAGTGTTTTGTTGGCTCAATGATTTTTTTTTGTATGGTTTTATCTGCATATTTTGTTATGAAATGTACAGTCCTTTGGTGACCCCTCTTGTTTTAAATGTGCTGTAGAAATGCATGTGGATTGTTTGACTGATTGCCCTTTCTGCGATTCAAGGGAATGATGGAGCAGTCTAAGAAATCCAGCCTGTCGGTTGCACGCAGCATCCTCAACCACAAAGTCATTGGAAAGAAGCTGGAGAGCTACCTCAAGGTACGCAGCATCATATAGCCTCAAAAGACAAGAGACCTCCAGAGCTTTAAAGGGGACAAACACTATCAATGAATTTAACCTAACAGCACAATGATTTCACATGGAGTGGGTGTGGTCATGTAAATGAGCCTCACTGTATTTTCAGTGTTGGAACGGACATGTTACTGACAGCCTTGTTTCTTTTTACAGGGAGAAAATCCATTTACAGCCAACCCCCAGGGCCAGGAGGCATCCGACTCCATGGTGGTGGACACAACAGAGGGACAGAAGGCATCCGTCGCTCAAGAGGAAGATACCGAAGCGGCCGAGGCGGCAACCCAGCAGGACACTGAGGTGGAAGCAGCCAAGGAAGTAAAGATGGCGGAAGAGGGGGAGGGAGAGAAGGAGGCAGTCATGGAGGGCGGCGAGGAGGAGCTGGAGAACCTGGAGAACCTGGAGCACCAGGAGGATGAGGCAGAGGGGGAAGAAGGCTTTGAAGTCGGAGAGGAGGAAGAAGACGACGATGAGGGATACGTGGTCCACGATGAAATTGATGAAATTGATGAAGAGGAGGGAGCAGAGGTGGCCGCTCCTGCTGAAGATGACGAGCACAAAGAATGAACATTTCTCCCTGGCAAATGGAGCAGGCACATGACACAACAAAATATGTAAACCCTTACATTTTTCACTTTATTCCACTAAATGTTTGTTTATACTTTGTGCAGTAGTCAGAAAATGCATTTGGAACATGGCAGTTTGATACCAATCTGAAGACGACTATACAAAAGGTGTTTATTGCTTTTAAATATTTTGTGCCTTTTGTTCAAATTTATTTACTTTTACGTTGTTAAATTGTTTCAAGGCATTTTGTGTTATAGTTTTGTCAGCCTACAAATAACAGTCTGCCCATTGCAAATATATTTTTTTCACTTAACTGAGAAGCGGATTTTGTCTTACTTAAAGCAGGTGTGAATTGAACAGTTGTCATGTTTCTTCTCTATAAATGTAACTTCTACAGTGTCATGAATAAACTTGAGGAAACAACCTTTTCACTATTGATGACTTTCTTATTCTAGCTCCATCAAGTCAAATATCCCAAAAATGATCAATGATACAACACCTAAAAAACTATCCAGAAGTACTGTCAGAATTTGAGTAGAGGAAAGCGTTCAGCAGCAAAAGCCATCAGATAACTTTGACTCAATACCACCTGACTTCAAAACACCCTTTTGAGGCAGACCTAATTTCTATTCATTTTTTTAAAAATTCTGGGGTCGTGTCATTTTGTTGCATAATTTTGAGACCTCTTGGCCAACGTCATTTTGTCAGAGGTTCTATTAATCGATTTCTTGATTGAACAGGTTGGAATGTAATCAGGTTTAGGTGTGGTCAAGTGAAAATGAAACGTTGACTTACCTCACTTTCCTCAATAGTTCCCACGAAAATAGGGATTCTCTCTGTATGGGGAATTTAAGCCCTCTAGTGGAGAAGAGATGCATTTTCAAAGCACATGTAATAAAAGTCCAGTCATGAGTGAGCATGTCCAAAGAACCTTTAGCATAATACATTACAAGGACATCATGGACTGACTATTTTAAGTACATAAGTAAAGTCTTAACATAATAGAAATCATGCACACTTTTTTAAAGTGAATAATGATGGTGTTTTTTCATTCGTGCAATGCAAGGCTTGTATTTATTTCAGCTTGTTTGCTTATGTTCAAAAATCCTTTTCTGCTGCTGTATATTATTTATATTGTCAATATCGGCGTATTTTAAGGAAAATATTAGGCCAACTCCAGTGTTTTTCATCATCGCGTGTGTGTGTTAGTGGTATTGGGGGAGTGTGGGGGGCACAAAGATGAGTGTTGCACAGGGTGCCATTTAAACTAGGACTGCCACTGAATTCGATAATTGGGACACAATATGTTATGAAATGTGTCTTTAATCTATTTGCATTTCCATGGATGTTGAAAAGAAGACCAATGTCCATGACAAAAAAAAGTTTTCGTAATAAGCATTTTTACTTAAGGTAACATACTGTAGCTGTTCCAGCGTTGAAATGGTTGCAAATGATTGCGTAATATGTCCGAGGAGGGGGCGGGGCTTCGCCTGACACTGACAGCGGCGTCCCTCCCGCCCGGCCGCCGTGCGTCTGACGTCATCGACGTCGAACGGGGACTGTTTGTTCTGGATTTGGGGTGAGGAAGGTCCTCCGAGCGCTGCCAACCGACTCAGCCAGGTATGAATTATGATTGCTTGGGTGACATTGGCGTAATTAGCGAGGGTGGGAAGCTGGCGGGGTCCGGTAAAAGCGCTTTCAAGCCCCGTATCAGCGGTGTTTTTCCTCCCGCTGTCAAGAGTGCGCCTGGGCATGAGCTGTCTTCGCGCGGGGCCTTGCACCGGTTCGGGCCACACACGCGATTTATCATTTTGGTGTCTTTTGAAGCTAACGCTACTTATGGCGCATGTTATTTCTCGGCTCCTTTCGTTACATATCACAAGCGCTAAAATGGTTTTCATGGTGTTTGAGACACTGCGCCGTCAGTGTGTGCACGTTAGCTCGCACTCGTGCTAAAAGAAGCTAGCTCCGCTCGAGCTATTTGTTTGTAGCCCCCGTAGGCCGTATTCATGACATAAGTTACGTGCACCAGACTGCGTAGCCGAGGCGCCATACTGCGGGGTACCGTGTGCAGCGTGACGTAACTCGTTTTCGTGAATACCGAGCCGTCCTGGTTGTATTCTGAAAGGCCGTTTACGTGCGAAGTTGACACTTGCTGGTGAAACATGGCGACGTGCTTGCTTGTCATGGAAGGTTAGCAAAGACAACGGTGTAGCAGCTAGCACGACGTTTTTGGGGGGTGGAACATGAACGATGTCCTTTTTAGCTGCTGGTGGTTCATGCGGACACATGGCGTTAATTCCTTTTTATTATCCCGTCCGTTGTTTAAGGACGTTAAATCTGCCGTCAAGAACATCGTAGCTCGATGGCTAACTGTTCCTACGTAGGTAAAATTGGCTTCCACTTGATGCTTTGATGTTTGCTCTTTGATTAACGTCACAAAGGTTGTTGACTACTGTATGTCTCTACCTTTTACTCAAAGTCGAATCAAGCATTTTTTGCGACTGAGAATTATCTGCGAGCCTGAATCGATGATGTATTCACCCGATGATATTGTAAGTAACTAGAGGGCTAAATGGGTGAGCTTTGACGTCATGTTATCAAAAAAAAACTTTTTTCGTGATTGCGTAACCAAGGATATTAAGCGTCTGTGGATTCAAGAGAGATTTGACAAAATGTCAACTCATGCTGGGAAAAAATATAATACAACGTCTGACATCGCTTACACAATGACATTATTAACAAACAAAAATAGTCCAGTTCATTTCGACTGAAACTTTTGTAGATTACCAATTACAACTGACAAATCTAGAGAACATACGCCCCCCCCCCCTCCTTTTTTTTTTTTAAACTAAGAAAAGTGTTACAGGTACTTACGATATGTGACTAGGGATATACTCTATAGATTACCACAGAGATTAGAAATAGAGTGAACCCTTGTTACTCGTGGCGTTATGGATCAAGTACCACTGTATAGTAGATGCTCCATCCCCAAAACACTTAAAGGTATGGATGCGCTTTTATTATCAATCCTCAATATGTGTGAAACATACAGAGGATGCGAAATTAAATTCTGAAGAGCTCACAGTCTCAAAAATATGACGCAAATTAAGAACAATACATTACCGAAAAAAAGTCCTTGTTCTTTGAAGCGCTTATAGATGAATGAGAACAGCTTTGAAGTCTCCTTTCAGTAGTGGATTACTCTGCGCATTATGTCACTTGTTTGCTACAAGGCACAGAGTTCAACACTCCGCCAAATTCTCAATGTATATACCATGCACACCTTGTGTGTATCGCAAGCGACTCGTACTCTTTAGTTGGGAGCTTCACGTACCTTACATTTAACAGAGCTGTTACCAGGAGATCAACTGTTAAATTACACCACTGCCAATAGCTATATGAATCTTTGTCTGCATCAACTTGAGGTTCACTCTCAGGCGTCAACCCCAGAAGTCCAACTCCTCTGTTGGACCTCTACTGGTATATTCTGTCTTCTGTCACGCTGCTCTTGGCCATCTATCAGCCTGCGGCCAATGCTATCCACTCCTCTGATAACATGGTGCTTTAGAGGGAGCAGAGTGGATTCTAAGGACGTTACAGAAAGAGTACCAGTGAAAGATTTATGCATTACATAAAAATTCACAAGTAGGTGACACTTTGCGAATCGAAGATCTTTGGCTGTATATCTATCTATTTGAGTCCTGTCATAAAAATATGAATAAAATAAAGGGCATAATATAAAACAAAATGTACACATAGGCGATCTTGTGATTTCTCGTTATCGCATTCCCTGTAATTATTTTTTTTATTTTTAAACTTCCCTCATTTCCTTTGTTTGTCTGTTAGGGTGACGTGCAGTTCTCACTGTGTTGCGGTTTGCACCCTCAGAGAGAGCGTCGCTGCCCCCTCGTTGACTACACTATGAACGACCAAGCAGTTTAAGTAACAGCGAGATAGCAACAAACATGTAAGTCTAAGGTAACATCGACGTAGCACCTTCCTTTTGCTCATTAGTGGGAAGAATGTACGGTAGCCATAGCTACTCAGGTGTTTTATCAGTAAAATCTCAAATATATACAGGGAACATTACCCCCGTGATAAACAAAGGACTACTGTGGTGTATACTGAAATACTGATTAGAGAGAGACCGATATTCGTCAATTGCAGTATAATGGCATCAGCATTTGATTGTTTTTATTTTTTATTTTTTCAATGTGAAGACCGATAAGAAATTAAAACTGGGTTAACTTCAGGGAAGTATTTATTTAAAATTTCACGTACCTCTATAGGAGATGCTGCTGACATTGGGAAATTTCTGCACTTTTTGTATTTTCTGAAATTAAAAACTACAACAAAAGTAAGTGAACGTTTAACATATCGGTGTAATTACATATTGGAAAACTTAATTTACTGTAGAACATTTTAAGGAGCTATTTACTTGTTTAGGCTTTCATTTACATGCTGAATAGGTTTTCATTTAACATAAGACATGCTGATGACCTTGGGTGCTCCATAAACTTAGAGTTTAAAAGTTTAAAAGACTTATAGAATAAAGCTGTCTCTTTGTCTTTGTCTAAAATTAAAAGAAATGCCGTCAACAAGTTTTACTTTTGATGCCAGTATTAAAGTATTATTATCAGTGTTGAAATGAAGTGGCTGCTCTTCTAGTACTGAAAAGCAAATTGAACTTAAGCTTTCATAGTAAGCTTTTATAGTTTCTCATCTCATATATGTACCTCAGTTGAATGGAATTCATTTTGTCTTATTTTGTCAACAAAATTCAAGTGACTTGGACAGTGCATCACTTCAACAACTCGCAGTACGGTACCATGTGATTAGATGACTTGGTGTCGGCAGGACACAAAAATAGGTAGATGGAAGTCCTCGATGTTCATCCTCGTATATTTCTATGTGCACACCAAGACAACTTTGTCTTCGGCCCATTTGGCCGTCCATGATGTCCTCTGTCATTTCATTGGCCCCAAATTATCTGGCCACACATTCTCTGTACACAACACCAGTCAATGCTCATTGTTCCTTGTATGTACCTTAATTGTCTCATTAAGATTTGTGCATTATTCCGTGATATTGATCCAAATGATCTGTGAATGGTAACAGTTGGGAACAAAATTTCTCCATCTGCAGTACATTGTACTTACTTGGGTCTCCTTTGCACATGGCCCACCCAGATTCATTGAAAACAGTTGAGTTGTTTTGGCATCATCCCGCTGACTAACAAACACATTTGCAATTTAAAAATTAGTCAAATGTGGCAGTGGTTACCTAGAACAAGAAAGCATTTCAATTTCAAAACTGCTGGAGATTCATTGCAAGGCTCAAGACAACTTATGTTTAATTGAGGAGCATTTTTGATATTCAATGACTTCATTTGAGGAGCAACTGCCTAATTTTGAGGAGCATTATTTTCCCAGTTAATGCAGAGAGCTGAAACAAGGATTTGATTAAACATTAAAAATACGACTATAAAACGGGGGGGGGGGGGTAAATGTATGACTGTAGCTAAGAAATATTTTAGTATTCAAATTTCCTACTGAAAACTTCTATTGAATAATCAAATATTTTCAATATATTTATAATTTTTTTGTATGTATGCTTGGCTAAAGAGCAGTTATGAATACAAAAGAGAAAATAAGAAATTTCACGGAATAACGAATGACCAATTTCAGAGATGCCAACCAACAGAAACTCCCTTCCAGAATAATTTGTCTGACTTTCCATATTTTTAAAATTATATCAAATCATTATCGAGGTATAGTTATTGCAGAAATGTATGTAGTATGATAAAAAGAATTCAGCATTTTTCTAACCATCAGGACATCACAACCATTTGATAGAGGCTCATATTTTATGGATGTTGTTTGTTATAACTGCCCTAAGGAATTATGGAATGTTATTTTTTTGTATTGGTTGTTAGGGGCTAAGACAAATTATAACAACATTCAGACACACCCAACATTTTTGCGGTGAGGACTGTTGGAACTGGCAGTGCAAGTGTTCACAACTGTTTACTGAAGTTAGTGCGAGTTGCTGTGGGATATGAGGCATTGTCTTGCTCTTGATGCTTAGAGAAAAAAGAGACCACTCGAACGCCAAAATTCTTACTGCTGTTGAACAGAGAGTCAAGCCAGGAGTGGAATGGCCTGAGGGGGATCCCCCCGGTCCCACCTGCCCCCACCAGGTCCAATCTGCCTAAACTGACTGCTCGGCCACTGCAAATCACCACTGTGATGGGGGACGGACTGGAGCCAGGCAGCAGCCACAACCCTCCTTCAACCCCGCAGCCTCACATCCTGAACCCTGCACCCCCCGAAATAGGGAATTCCACCAGACCCAAACGACAGACCAACCAGCTACAGGTGTGTATAAGAGGAACTGCTGTTTTTTTGTTTTTTGTTTTTGTAATTTATAATTTTTATAGCCAGGAGTCTACAACTTGACTGGGCTCGTTTTGTCTTTTCAGTACCTGCTCAAAGTGGTACTGAAGACATTATGGAAGCACCAGTTTGCGTGGCCCTTTCATGCTCCTGTAGATGTCGTCAAGCTCAATTTACCAGTGAGTAATGCGTTTATTTTTTATGAAGGGATGTCGTTCAAATTGCCCAGTGGCCAAGGAGGCAGGTGTACGGTGGAACATAATACATTCTGGTTGTATTACTGTCACGTCGTTTCGAAACTATTTTTCATATAAAATATTTCATTAATCCCAGAGTTCAACTGTCACCATGAAAACCTATTTGCTGTGCAGCCAATTTGTGTTTTTTACTCTCTGAGTTTCACCTGTCACTCAAGCGTAATTAGAAGTGGTGTCTGCTTAAAAATTGAAATGTACTCACCCTTATGATGATTGATGGATGCTGGTGAAGGGAGGATTTCTAAAGGTCTGTCACCACAAGACTGCACGAAGTGATTTTTAACATTCCTTAATGTCATGCAAATGTAAAAAGCTGTTTTATATCCACATTCTACTGAGCAGCCTGGCCCAAGGTGTGCGCGCATGATTGCCACGTCACAATCGGGTCCTTTGCAGTTTGTGGTCGACATCACACTTTTCCTTCCTTTTTGACATCAGTGCTAAGCTTCTGTGTTGTCATCATGAGGACGCACACAAAAAAAGCAAAACGCTCTTGTGGTGTAAATGCCTAAGGTGCTCAAGACTTGTGTGACTTCATGCATGATGTATTTGTGCCACATTAGATTTTTGTGAGTTTTGGCAATTGTAAACCTTTAGGGACTGAATATTAGAACGAGATTATGTTGCAGTGTGCATGATAGAAGTTACCACTATGTATAATCACTGTAAAGCAAGCAGTGACATCACAAGCAGTCAACAGTTCTTTGAATACTGTGACAGAGAAAGATGAGAATTGGCTGAACGCAACTCATCTTATGATATCCAGTAAAGGTTTAAGGTAAAATTCCACCTATCACAGTACTGACAGGGGATACCAACCTGACCTTTTATCTTAGCCAACAGCAATTGTGATAGCCATTAAAGTCTTTTCACTTTGTCCCGTCTTTCTAGGATTACAATAAAATAATCAAAACCCCAATGGACATGGGTACTATAAGAAAGCGCCTGGAGAACCACTACTACAAAAACGCCCAGGAGTGTATTCATGACTTCAACACCATGTTCACCAATTGTTACATCTACAACAAGGTCAGTAGCAGGGAATTTTGTTATAAATTTAGGGGTATAATGATTCATCATATAAATCTACATATCAATTGTTACCGTATCAAAATATCGTATCAAAGTCACCTTTATCATATTGAATCCTATAGCCCAAATGAAGCGGTATGGTATTGGATTTAAAAACATCAATAGTTAACACATGGAGCTCAAGATAATTTAATGAAAGGTAAACGCAATTTATGAGCGTTAAACAAACCTAAGTATAGACAAGAATGTGAAGCTCCTGGGATCCGGAACATTGCAAATGAGCCACAGGGGTTAAAGTGACACTTGGGTGAGCTTAACATTGGCACTTATATAATAGGTTTGCATGTAAAAATGACATTAGTACTAAGTTAGTGAATGGCCATCCCTTTAAGTTAAACCCTGGGGTATGATTTATAGTCCGAATTTTACAGTAAATGTAACAAACTGTGCTTTGCTTGATCCAGCCCAGCGATGACATTGTGTTGATGGCAAAGGCCTTGGAGAAGCTCTTTCTCCAGAAGATAACTCAGATGCCGCAGGAAGAGACGGAAATTGCTGTGGTTGCTAAGGGACGCCGCGGCATCAAACGAGAGCCTGGTAGGATCATAGCTGTGCTCAAGCTTAAATTCTGATCTTCTCGAGTTCACTCGTTTTGTGTGCTTGATTTCAGCTCCGATCAGCATGTCTGAATCAAGCCAAGAGCTCTCCTCCCCATCCAGCACCCCACACACACGAGGCTTCTCATCCCCTTCCAACCTCCCGCAAACCCACGCGTCGTCAACCCCGCCTGTGCTTGCCCAGCCCCCACGTGTGCCTCCTACACCCACAGCCCACGCACCCCAACTAGGACCTCCGTATCCACTCTCAACAGCAGGCATCCTGCCCCAGGGCATGACTGCTGTGGCCCCTCCGGTTGCCACACACCCAGGCCTCCACCCTAGCCCGATGCTGCAGAGCACCCCCGCTCTCATCAAGGTACCTACAAGGGGAGTAGGACTGGCTCTATGGCTCTATTATGGGGGGAATTAAAAAAAAAAAAAAAAAAAAAGTAAATCATGGACGGCATACATAATACAACCATAAAATTATGAATAAATGTTTACTTAATTTTTTTGAACGTACTGGTATAATGTAGGCCAAATGCTAAAAAAATTTGACTTTTTTTTTTTTTAACTCCATCATGCTCAAGTCAATAATACCCTGTGGCAATATGGGAAAAATGCTACGTTTGTAGCATTTAGCCTTTGGCAATATGGGAAAAATGCTACACTTAAAGCATTTAGCCTACAAGTACATTCAAACATATTTGCGTTTGAACATACTTGCCAGTCAAAAATGTTTACTCCACGTTAGCAGTTTCACGCTTCCAAATATTGTTGCATCTCATGTCATGTTTCCTTTTTTTGGAAGTTTTCAATTTAAGAAATTACTGTATCGATATTATTATTTTGGAATCCATTAATTGCCCAGCCCTAAAAGAATCAGTTACTACCAACCAGGCGACATGTCATTTTGTTTACATTCATTGTCCTCTTGTGATGATCCAACAGCAAAGGAAGAGCCAGAAGAGGAAAGCAGACACCACAACGCCCACAGCCAACGACCAGCTCAGTGAATCATCTCCCGTCTCGGCGGAGACCCGAACGCGCCGTGAAAGCAGTCGCCCATCAAAGCAGCCCAAACGAGACCCATCGCAGCCTGACTCCCAGCACCACCTGGTTGGCGGTTTGGAGACGGGAGGCATGTTGACGCCGAAACATGAAGATCAGATGCATTCCTGCGCCCTCCTTGTCAAAGAGATGCTGTCCAAGAAGCACTTTGCGTACGCTTGGCCCTTTCACCTACCCGTTGATGCAAAAGCTCTTGGCCTTCATGACTACCATGACATCATCAAGCATCCCATGGACCTCGGCACCATTAAGGTAATTATGCTTACCCTTTGATTTTAAAAAAAAAAAAAAAAAAGGTCTTTATTACAATTTTTTTTGTCGTAGCCGTCAAGTATTTCTGCTGGAACTACTGCACTCGCTCAAAATCTGTTGTGGGACATTGTTAAACCTGCTGACTTGTTCAGTTTTTGAAATCATTTTCCCCATTGGGAAATTAATGGAACTAGAAATAGAATGGAAGAGTGGCCCCGCTATTTCCGAGGGATAGTGACTGAGATCGACCGTTAAAAGCAAATCTCTGAGAATAATTTCCACTCCGCTAAAAGTGATTAGAATTACTTATAATATTTTAAACCATAAATAAACCAATCCCATTGCCCCAAAACACTGATAGCTTACAAACATCTTAAAATGTCTTAATTGTTGTACCCTTAACTCATTCACTGCCAGACATATTTAGACCCTCTTTTACCCTAACTTTTGAAAAATTTGAAAAACAATATGAAGGCGTTCCTGGGATTGAACGGCTGGGCTGTGAAAAGAGAAATTTGTCAATGGCAGTGAATGAGTTAAACAGAAGCTGTAGCAAACTGCATAGTTTGTGCGACTTCGGATTCAGACTGTTCCTGGCAGTTTTAGTCGAATGACAAATTATCAGAGACATTTTACTCTATAGGTTCAACTGTACTTTGAATTTGAGCATTCTTTGTTCTGTATTTGACATTTCAATTGAAAAGATTCTAGGTGGTAAAATACACTTGTTACACCTGGAGTAAGGGATGGGTGATGTGTTTCAGCTGCTTTTTGTACTGTCCTTCATCTGCATCCTACCAACTAAAAATCTAAAATGCCTTTAAAATGTTTGCCTCCATTAGAAAAAGCTGGACAACCGGCAGTACAGAGACCCCCAAGAGTTTGCAGCAGACGTGCGATTGATGTTCTCCAACTGTTACAAGTATAATCCGCCGGGTCATGATGTGGTGGCTATGGCACGGAAACTACAGGTAATTAATCTTACTAACAGTAGAAGTAACGTACTTAAAAAAAAAGAATAAATCTTAAATAATTTACTAGTCATTTATGAGAATTGTTAAAAATTATTAAATAAAGATTTACATTACATTAGATTTTTTTTTTCACGGAAACTACAGGTAATTAATCTTACTAACAGTAGAAGTAACGTACTTAAAAAAAAAGAATAAATCTTAAATAATTTACTAGTCATAATTTATGAGAATTGTTAAAAATTATTAAATAAAGATTTACATTACATTAGATTTTTTTTTAAATATATATATATATATATATATATATATATATATATAGTATTTACCTCATCTACAAATGATTTGACCCATTTGCCTGTTTTAAAATTCAAATGGTGACCTTGAGCCCAAACATTAGCGTTTTTCTGCTACACACAAATAGCAAAGGTTAGGCACGCGCTCCTCTTTTGACGAGAGAACGCCATCTCGATATTACGAATGTCCATAACGGACACACGCAGCTCCCTCGCCGCGGCGGAAACGTACCATTGCGGGAACCTCACCTCAAGTCGCATGATGGAGCAGAGACTGGAGAAGCCTCTGTGTCTATATAAAATAATTTAACTGATTTGTCAATCACTGCTTGTTGCAAACAAACTTAATGTTCACAGGAAAAGATTTTGCAAATATCTATTTCGAGTCACTGTCAATCTTAACGTCATCCGAAACGACAAGTATGCACATTAAGACTACTTCATCAGCATGCAATTTCATGCACTAGCTCCCCATAAAAGGGTGCGACCAAATGAAAAAGTTGGTCAGACCAGTGCACAAGTTAGTGTAGAGCCCTGATGAATTATTTTGTTTATTAAGATACTTGACTAAATCGATCTTATTTTTCCCCTCTCCTGCTAAAAAACCCTTCATCTCGTACCTCCTCACAGGACGTCTTTGAGATGCGTTTTGCCAAGATGCCTGATGAGCCGGAGGAGGCCGCCCCGGTTCCCACGCCGTCATCTGTCCTCCACCCTGCCCCATCCACTCGACAAGCGCCTCCACCCCCGCCCATCGTCTCAGAAGACAGCAGTTCCAGTGTGTCCGAATCCGAATCCTCAGCGGGAGACTCGGATCAGGAGAGGCAACAGCGATTGGCTGTATTACAGGAACAGGTTAGAGCAGTGGTTTTCAAAATCTTTACATTAAGCACTACCTCAATAATACATGGCTTGCCAATTATCAACATGATGACCGTTAAAATACAGTAGCGTAGTAGGCTTAAGTGTTCATAAAAATGTGGCAGAAGTTTTATTACTTAAAGGTATATTTAATGTTTGTTATCCACTCTTTTATGCAGTTAAAATATTAACACAGCACATAAATGCAGGGAAAAATACTTAAATGATTCAATTAATATATTTTGAGCAATGATCCTCAACCACCGGTACTGGGCTGCGGGCCATTTTGGACCGGGCCGCACAGATGAAAGAAAAAAAAACTTGAGTACATCTGGTTTATTTATTATCTGAGGAAGCCCCACTCTGCACAATATGCGCGGAGTCAAATGCACAGAGTCAATGCAGACTTCAAAACTGATTTGTCAACAAACGCAAGTGCCCTGAGAGCATCATACATGTGGCTAGTCAGTGTACAGCTTATACACTGTAACAGTATGTAAATGTATGTTGTTCCCACAAAATACAGTCATTAACTCATTCACTGCCAGACATTTTCAGATCCTCTTTTACCCTGGTAAGTTCCTGGTATTGAATGTCTGGACTGTGAAAAGACAAATAAAATTGTCTTCGGCAGTGAATCAGTTAATAGCTAAATCCTGGCAGCAAAAGGACGTACGTGAAAATGTCCAAAATTAGCACCGTTAGTCATTTTCCTCCCCCGTGTCATGTGACTCGTTAGTGTTGCAAGGTCTCAGAGGTGAATAGGGGAGCAGGTGTGTTAAATTTGGTATTACAGCTCTAACACACACTCATACTGGGCACTGAAAGTTCAACATGGCACGCTGTAGGCAGTATTCCAACATAATGCCTTGCTTAAGACCTAAATCCTATTGAACATCTCTAGGGCATCCTCCAATAGACGGTGGAGGATGAGGATAAGTTCTCAAATAATCACCAGTTCCATGTCAAAATGTAGGAGTGGAAGACGATTCCAGCGGCAAACTGTGAAGCTCTGATAAACTCCGCACCCTAAAGAGTTAAAATGCAGAAAATAATGGTGGCCACACTTTGGGCATTTTCACTTCGGGGTGGGCATTTTCACTTCGGGGTGTACTTACTTTTATTGCCTGGGGTTTAGCTATTAATAGCTGTATTTGGAGTTATTTTGAGGGAACGATACATTGACACTGTCGTATAAGCTGTACACTGACTACTTTTCATTGTGTCAAAGTGTAATTTCTTCAGTGCTGTTTCAGTGATAAGAGAGCGCACACTTGAGAAACAGTGAGTTAAGAGAATTCATTTTACGAGGCTATTCTGCATGTGTATAGACCGCATTTCTTTGTGTCCTCTGCAGCTCAAAGCTGTCCACGAGCAACTGGCCGCGCTCTCTCAGCCTCAGGTCTGCAAGCCCAAGAAGAAAGAGCGGGAGAAGAAAGAGAAAAAGAAGGAAAAGCACAAGAAGAAAATGGGAGCGGAGGAACCCGCCGAGCCTGCCGTGCTTCAGATTTCCAAGAAGAGCAAAAGCGGCAAAGAGACGCCAATTTCCAAGAAGGAGAGGAAGAAGCCGGGGTCGGTACTTTTTCCAGCACAGTGGATAGCATTCATTGAAGAAACATTTAAAAAGATTATTTAAAATTAATGCATAAAATGATCAGTGACTTACAGAATCAACTGAAGATGGCATAATAGATGAATAAACAGGTTAATATTTTTTCTACCAGCATACTTTGGCCACAATTTTTTAGTTAATTTAATTTACATTTTTTGTGCTTGCCTTCTTCAACTACCATATTTGTAGCGATTAGCCAGCCTTGTCATGACATACTGTGACATAACGTTCCTTTATGACACGCTTATTGACACATTTCAAAGGTGAATGATGTGTTGTCTAATCAGCTGATGCGTTTATGAATTGCAGTAAAAAAGAAGGAATCAAAAACAGTCGTCCCGCTGTGGCCCCTCAGACTGGGCCAACCCCTCTCGTCCCTTCAGCCTCCCTCGAAGCAGAAGATGACATGGGTATGCATGTTAGCTCATAAAAATGGTCTACAAGTTCTCTTTGTAATTTATAAAAGCAGATGAATAGGCAAATCTGTGGAAATTATTACAAAATGAAACTAGATATTTTTACTCAATTGCACATTTGCACCATTAGTTGCATGAAACACTTCAAGATGGTCCATAGATGGTACTATCTGATTTTGTTTCAATAAAACATGATAAACATTGTTCCTCTTGAGGGGTAGCCATTTTTTAAGAGTTAATTTAACCTATTTCATCAACATGGTAGTTGAAATATACACACACAATGGGGGTAAACAGGTTTTTATAACTTATGTATATTATTTATCAAACCTGTTATGAGCGTAGGTCTGTGACAATGTTAATCACTCAAATCGCTTGTATCTGAACTCAATTCTCCCCATTAAAATGAAAAGGATAGCCATTAATCCGTTCCAGAACCCCTAAAAAAATATTGGTTCCATACCTTTAATAGAGAATTAGCAATGTATTGCCAAATGTAAATCTATTAAACTGATTTATAAAGTGCAATTAAGCCAAATGTGACACACAATTAAAATTACATTCATCTATTGTGCCTTTAAATGGCGTCGAGTGTTGTTCAGCCGAAGTTGCGTTCGAAAAACTTGAGCCCGATCACTTGCAACATTTTCTTTGGAGCCATAATGAGGGCCGAAACCTGCTCCTTGTCCTCACTAGACTTGTTCGGGAGTGCGGCAGCTGTTGGAGGCAAGCCCATGTCGTACGAAGAGAAGCGCCAGCTGAGCCTTGACATCAACAAGTTGCCCGGCGACAAGCTGGGCCGTGTCGTGCACATAATCCAGACCCGAGAGCCCTCCATGAAGAACTCCAACCCGGATGAGATCGAGATTGACTTTGAGACGCTTAAGCCCTCCACGCTCCGCGAGCTTGAGAAATACGTATCCAGCTGCCTCAAGAGGAAGAAGAAGTCTTCAGGTAGAGTTTAAATTTAAAATTATACTTCAATATGTATTGATGGTTGAATACCGATGCTATTATTAGGTATCGGTAACTCTTGGAGGCAGCCGATACCAGCCTCGATAGGAAAATTTGACATTGGTGAGAAACAGCGAGTTTGTCTTGCGTGTAACAGTAGTCGCGTCTCCTCCAGTACGCCCCAAGCATGGCGGCTACCCCTGTAGCGACGTCAGCGATGACGCTTCTTTTATTTTTAGTCTTCTCTTGCCACGCCGCGATATTAAGATTGGCACCATGTATTGTCGTTGTCGTCATGATATAAATAAAAGCAAATCTGTTTAACTCATTCACTGCCAGACATTTTCAGACCCTCTTTTACCTTAACGTTTGAAAAAATTAGAAAAAAATATAAATAAAGTCCTGGGATTAAATGGGTGGACTGGGGAGGCCGACAACTGCGACGTGAACGAAATGTCAGATGACCACCATTTTCCTCACTTTGCAACACATTGGTCACTCTAAAATGCCTTTTTTAGTATGTCTGAGGGTGTAATGCTCATTTAGGATACTTTAAAAAAAGAAGAAATAAGTGCTTGGTTACAAAAGAAACTGATTACCTGTTTGAAAATCCACTGTGTGTTGGTGTAGAAAAGCCCCCGGAAATGACAAGCATCACTAAGTTGAAGACGGGATCTTCATCCTCTGGAACCAGTGGCTCCTCTGATAGTGAAGACTCTGACAATGGTACCAAAATAAAAAAACAACCATTTTATTATTTTATTTAAAAGCTTCTAATTGTCTATATTTCTGTTCAGAAGGGCTGGTTCCCAAGCAGCAGAAGACGCTGTCCAACAAGGACACCAAAAGGACGCAGCATCAGCCCATCAGCAGCGTCACAGGCCCCGCCGCTCCGCAGCCTCAAGTGGTCCAATCCAAACTCCCATACATCGCTCCACCTCCTGTCCCTGTTTCGGTTCCCGTCTCCATTCCCATCCCTGCTCCCACTGTCCCTGTCGCTGCTCTGGAATCTTCCCAGCTGTTAAGCGCCGGATTTGACCCATTGACCCACTTTATGAATCCTCACTTAACCCAGCCCAACACTGAGCCCGGCCCTGTCATCACAGCTGCTTGTCCCCCGATCACCTCTGGCCTCCTCAATGTCACTGCTCCTGTTTGCCCCACACCTTCTGAGACGCACCCTTTCCTGAACCAACATCCCATCATACCCTCGCCAGGTCAGTGCCATTTTGCAACTCTGGGTGGATGAATATGAATTTTTAATATCGTAACTAGGGCTTTCACTATCGAATCATTTTAGAATCGATTATCCTGACGAGTCTTCCATCGAGTAATCGATTCATATCCCAGTCACAAACACAAGCATCCTAATGTGTATAATAGACCCTAATTTCAAGCCACTGCCTGTCTTTTACTCAGTTCCAAATTCGTATGGAAATGAGTGGGGTGCATCTGGAAGTGCACCCGGTGTAAAAACTAAGCCAAACAGAATCACTGTAGCGTACCTGACGAGATGTGCCCCTAATATGGAAAATCTCACTTGCTGCAGTGGCAACTTTCCACCAAGAGAAGTTGCTAATATACTGTGAAAAGATTGCGAGTGGTTTAGATAGAAGACAATGGATTTATGTGGCCTGGAAATGTCTATGTGGATGGCGCATAATGGTGGCGGCAATCCCTCGGGGCTACCATTTTTTGTTGTTGAATTTGTTGACTTTTTTTCCCCAGCCCTAATCGCAACCAAATTCAAAACGTAAATGCATACTGTTCATTTAGTGTTTTATGTACTCTTGACGAAGCAACACAACACACCATACGCAAAGATATTTCTATCAAAAATTGGGAGTCTTTTCCCTTCAACAAGATAGTTGTAGTACCAGAACTGAGCTCTAAGTGGCAGCATGGTGCCACATGCTATGAGGGAACGGCAGGAAAATACAAAAAGAAGTGAGGCTTATCTGGTACATTTTGGTTGGAAATTTGTCGCGATTTACTTATGAGAGTACACTCACTCAACACAATCAGTTACTCTATAATCACTCCTAGCACACGCCACATCACAGGATAATTGTTCAGTTGTATCTTTTATCAACTTTATCTAAAAAGGAAAAATGCTCAAATTTCACCTGAGTGTCTGCTTTAAAAAAAAAAAAAAGAAAAGGCAAGTCAGATGGGTTTTGATTTAACTATAAAGTTTGGGTTATACATTTTGTTTGTGGTTTTAGTTTGCGGTTTAGTGTAGATTTCTAACTGCCCTTTTTAAAAGTAAACTTTTTATCCATGCCTGCGAAATAGAAATGCGTGCTCTCCACAATGTGCGCTGTGCATATCACAGGCAGATCCAATCTAAACTCCAGTCAACACCCTGAATGTCATTTTTTCAGGTTCATTGTTGAAGCAAAGGTGAAACTAAAGATAAACAAATCAAATGGCTATTCAGGCATACTTATGATCCCTCAAAAATAAAAAAAATAAAGTGTGATATGTGGATGCTACACTTACCCCAAAAATAACGCGGCTATACAGAAATGCAAAAACTGTTGGGCTGTACAGTTTTGTGTGGTTTCCAATATTTTGGCGCAAAATGCTTAATATAATGCAGTACACTAAGGGCCACATTTTTTATTCGGCTCGTGTATTGGATCTCATAATATTGTGGCAGCGGATGTCATAATTTGGAAGCCGGGTCAATGTCGTATCAAATGAATGTCGTAATACATACTCCTTTTCTTTATTTCCAGCCATCCATAGCGCACTTCCCCAGCAGCCAGCTCGCCCAAGCAGCCATGCGGCACCACTTCCTCCCAAGAACTCTCATCCGCCTCCTTCCTCGCTCCTCTCTCTCCCCACGCCCCCACCTCAGCTTCCGAGCTCGCTTCCTCTCCCTCTTCCCCAGCCTGCTCCCCGACCCCGCGTACCTTCGCCACCGTCGCACGGGATCCTGGGCACCCTCTCCGCTCAGCCGCCCCAGGCCCTCCTGGAGGACGACGACGAGCCGACGCCCGCCCGAGTGGAAACGCCGCCCCTCAGCCAGGTGCAAAGCTTCCTGCAGTCGCTCCAGCCGCGGACATCCGGGCAGGTTCAACCCCTGCACTCGCCGGCGCAAGGCGCCGCTCAGCTCGGACCCTCAATGCAAGCCGCGATGACGACCACCCCCGTGGCCATGCATCGGCACGGCACGGCTCACGGCCACACGCAGCAGTCGTACCCGCACGCTCTGGCTGCAGCGGTGCAGCAGCAGAAAGGGGCGAGCCTCCAGCAGAAGCTGCAACAGCTGCAGCAACATCAGCAGCAGCCCTCGCCACGCATTAAGGCCGATCAATTTTCGACCGGTAAGATGTCTGAATAAACACCTGCAGCTCTTAATGCACCTTCAGTTCTAAGGCTAATTGTCCGCCGGGTTTAAGGCCAAGCACTGCAAATAGGGAAAAAGCACAAAAAAATTGACACAATTGTGTTGGTTTGAATGCTTAAAGCATTTTCAATGGCTGCTGCTCTTTTAGCTTGCCTGCGTGACAGTTCCTCCCCGCTCATGATGCACTGCCCCCTGATGCCTCAGTTCCAGACGACAGGACAACAGTCTCCCTCGCAGAGCAAGAAAAGCGTAAGTCTTTGGCTCTCTGGCCCGAAGGACTATATACTATTAATCTTGGGACTATGCTGAGTGTTTGCAGATGTTTTGCTTTTGTGTATTTGGACATACATTTCAATATTTGTTTAGGATCAGAGGTCAAACTTGGTGAAAGAGGAGAAACCGTCCCACTCGCCAGTGCTGACCCCTCCTCCGTTCAGCCCTGCCATGCGCCTTGATACACAAAAACATGACAGCAAACACAGTAAGTGCTGCCCTTTGAGTCATAAGTGTCAAGTTATAAAGTCAAAAAATACAGTATTTCCTCAAATGCTTGGGTGGGAGCATCTTTTCAAAAGAAAACATGTATATATAAAAGGTGGGGTTGACTACCAATAATGGTGTCATGATTTGGTTGATATTAAACAGACCAGTTGGCCGGATTGCAGAAGAAGGTCATATTGTTACCATAGCAATCAGTCTTTTGGTGCGCTGATAGGTACTCTCAAGACCTCAGGCTACATTAGTAAAAGGCACCTGCACAAATGACCTGCTTGCTGCCTGCTAATCTGTGCTGTTAAGTCAACCCAGATACGCTTTGAAGAATTCCGATCAACTGCATGCATGTTTTTGCTTACAATAACCTCCTGATGATTGATTTAAAAATAATCAAAGCTTTCTTTTTATTTGTTTTTTGCCTCCCTCAGGAATAGATGCGAAGTCATCAGATGGTTCTCGTCCCAGTTCCCGCCTCCCCGACTCCCTGGTGCAAGCCTGTCCTCAGCAGGACACCAAAGTCAAACAAGAGCCCAAAACGCCCACGGCGTCCAAGAGGACACCGGTATGTTTGGGAGCATGATCAATGCGCTATTTTTTTTTTTTGTGATTCAAGTCAGTGGTTCTCGAGATTTTTACAGCATCTCCCATCTCAAAAAATTGCATCTTTCAAAGACCATCAAAATGTCCATAAAAATAAAGGAGCAATAGTAGATCTAAATGTGTTTAGATTAAAAAAAAAAAAAAAGATTCACCCACTGTAGTTGTGTGCAGTTGGATTTGATTTTGTGATTCTTTTGCATTCCACTAGAGGGAGCCACTGTTCCCCACTCTGAGAATCACTGATTTAAGCGCATGACCTCGACATTTCACCCATCTCGGTGAACACAGCATTTTTGTCACATCACTGTGACTCATGCCGGCTAACTAAATCTTCTCTTTTACGTGTGTCCAGGATGTGAAGTTAAAGAACATGGGCTCCTGGGCCAGTTTGGCCCAGAGGTCACAGTCCACGCCGGCATCGGCCGTCCGCTCGTCCAGCGACAGTTTTGAGCAGTTTCGACGGGCGGCCAGGGAGAAAGAGGAGCGAGAGAGGCAACTGAAGGCTCAGGCGCAACAGGCCAGGAGGGAGCAAGAGAAGCTGCGGTAGGTCATGGCACGGCACTCTAGCCCAATGGTTCCCAAACATTATTGAGCCAAGGCACATATTCTACAGATTCAATGCATTTATAATGGCCATCAATTAGGCCAGGTCCATATGCTGCACGAATAGCGGGGGTCCACTGGGTTAGCATTGACAAATCAATTAACAAATGTAATATTTAATTGATTATAGAAATTTTAAAAATGTATCATTTTAAAATTTTAGTCGTATTTTTGCATTTTATAATGAATTTTATTACATTTTTTTTGTTTACATTTAATCAAGCAACACATTTAATTAAAAGCTCAAAAACAGAAATTAAAAAGAATATAACCAATTTTAATGGGAAAAAAAATAAATGCAGCAACTATTATAACGCAATGAGCCCACTGTTGTCTGCGGGCTCACGTTAGTCGCAGTCGCTCCTCTTTTTAGCCAGTCTTGTGGTTCCACAGCCGTGAAGACGACGACACCGTGGAGCACCCTCGCCGGGCGCAAGAAGATACCCGCCGACGGCAAGAGCAGCAGCAGCCGTCGCCCCTCGCGCCCACACCTCCCGCTTCCACCCCACCTACTCATTCTCCACAGCCTCCGGCCGTCCCGCCTCCAGCACCGTCACCGACTTCCTCGGCCGCGCAAAACGCCCTCGACCAGCAGAGGGAGATGGCGCGCCGTCGTGAACAGGAGAGGCGCAGGAGGGAGGCGGTAAGTAACCACGTTTTGACAGTAGGAGCATGACTCACCTAGGCCTTTTACTTAAGACCCAGAAAAGGAAATTAGTTCCATTACTTTCATGTAGCAATTCAGCCTCCCACAATCAAGATTAATCAATTCGTGTTAACATAAACACCTGGTCTGATGTATAAATCACTTTTATATCAATGTCACATCCATCCCGTCCACAGTTTTCACCAAGTCAGAATGTAAACTATGCAGTATTTTTAATTTTGAAAGCAGAGTGTTAATTTTGATGTGTGCAGACGGTTCAAGCGAGCAACCGCTAGAATTTAATTCTGTAGCGTTGCCAATTAAGCAACCGTTTTGCTGTAGTTAGTGCCTCTTCTCACCTCTAGCGCAGGGGTGCTCAAGTCCGGTCCTCGAGAGCTTCTATCCAACCTGTTTCAGATGTTTCCCTCCAACTCACCTGATTCAAATGATCAGGATCGTTATCAGGCTTCTACGAAGCTTGCTGATGAGCTGATCATTTGAATCAGGTGTGTTGGAAGAGGGAGACGCCTAAAACAGACTGAATAAGGGCTCTCAAGGACCGTACTTGGGCACTCCTGCTCCAGCGAATATTTATTTTTAAAAAAAAAAAGGCCAGCACAAATGCCAACAACCTTGAAAAATGAATTGACCACTCCTTGTCTAAAAAATGAGTCGACATCCTCTTAAGTCATGTTCTCTTCTCCTTTGCAGATGGCCGACACCATTGACATTAACTTCCAGAGCGACCTGATGGCCATTTTTGAAGAGAATCTCTTCTGAGTCGGATTGGCGGCGATGGCTGCGTGAAAATAACCTACACACACACACACGCACGTGCACACACTGACGTGGTGATCTAATATACATGCCCCCACATGAACATCCGTATACGGACTACATAGTACTCGTCCCCTATCTCACGTTTTTTTTTTCCCTCTGAGCGCAGATACGTTTTGGTGTCTGACGTGATGTTTGTAATTGTTGGCTCGAAAAATGGAGTTTAAAAAAAAAAAAAAGTCCTTTAAAAGGCAGCGTGCTTCAAGGGGCCGTGTTCAGAAACTGATTTAATTCAAAAAAATGAAATGGAAGAGACAATGGATTATAAAAAGGCGCACAGACCTTTTTCCCTTTTCTTTTATTCTTTTATTCTGTTATTCTAAGATGGGAGTTTTCAATGGTCTCGGACTTGTTGGGCTTGTTTTCTCAGGACACAGCGGCGCAGCAACCCCCCACCCCCTTCCCGCCTGCCCACCCACTCCTTCATGGTGTAAACCCTCTTTTGCAAGAGTTCAGTTGAAACTAGACCTGATGACCGAGTGATTAAAAAGAAGCCCACAAGTGTGTCATCTCCGCCTTAGCGCTCTGGCCTGTATTGTCTATGATCACACCCTACAAATTATACATATTATATATAAATAGATACAAGAATATATATTCTATACAAGGACAAAGCAACAAGAGAACACAGGAAGAATTGGATTGTGTGTGTGCGGGGGCGCGACGTTCTTTTGAGCTCTCTGCTTTTTATTTTGTAGAATTTACTGTAAAGAAGAAAAAACTTTTTTTATGATGCCATTGACATTTTTTCTCCTCCCAGTCTGTTTTATCCTCCCACCACGTGCACACCCTATGCCAAAACTATTGAGTTCTGAAAGCCCATTCATGTTATTTTGACTTTATAAGAACAGCTGTTTTTATTGCTTTATTTAACCCCCAATCGCCCTTTTGAAATCTGAATATTTGCGCAGCAGTTTTTGCTCTGGATTTTTGCCCATGTCCTCTCTGCACTTTCACTCTTTTACACCACCTTACCATTCAAAGTATAATTTTCCGTCACACTATACATGTTTAAGGCTTTTTTAAGCCATCGCATCCTCCATCTCCTGCAGCTCCTTGTAGATTTTCCTTTCTGAAGTGTTTCCATTGTGACTAGGCTTTCTTTACACTGGCCTGTGCACCTATGAGTGTTTTAAACATTCTGATTAGTTGATCCCATTTCCCCACCACCACCTTTTCTTACTTGCTTGTTTTTGAACTTTTATTTTATTGTTCTTCCCGTCATAGATCTTTTTCCCCCTGCTGATTCATTTTATCCAGAACAACCTTGTTGGTATGTTGACAAGTGAGGCATTGAGATCAATAGATTCATCTTCAGACTATGGACATTTTTTTTAAGAAAAGTATTAAAATAATATTGAAAAAAAAAATAGTGGCGTGTTTTGGGAGTTTGTCCTCTATTGGTTAAATAGTTGCTGTAGTGATTGTCTCAATTAAGAGGGGGCGCTGTTGAGAAAAATCTCACTCACTGAATGGAATTAGATCATGAGACCCCCTAGAAATATTATGCCTTAACCGATTTAATACTGCTCAGCTGTAATTGACATTTTATTCTAATGTAATGTGGTCTGGCTGTGATTGACAGCAGTAGTAACAAACTACCGACAAAGGGGAAATCAACTCAAACATTTTTTTCAAGAATATGTTCCCAGCAGGCTCACTAGTTGAAACACTGCTTTCTGAATAATATTGCATTTGTGGAATGAGTTACGCAGCAAAATCCACACCATTTTAGCCATCTCGGGGGCGGCCATTTTGTCACTTATGTTGTCTGAAAATGACCTCACAACTACTCAGGGCTCGGGTAACGACCAATCACGGCTCAGCTTCCGAAAACAGGTCAGCCGTGAGTGGTCATTACCTGAGCAGTTGTGATGTCATTTTCAGTCGACAGAAGTGACAAAATGGCCGCGGCCAGAGATAGCTAAAAACGGGTGAATTAACTCTTATTCCACAAACGCAATATTTATCAGAATGGCTTGTTTCAACTAGTGGGCTTACATAGAACATATTCTTGAAAAAATGTTTGAGTTGACTTTCCCCTTTAAATAATTTTTATACTCCGACAAGCTATGCTATATAAACTCACCAAATGCTACGCTAATAAATCACTAGCTGAAAATCGATATAAAGATGTTAGCAAACGCTACTATTCCAACTCACTACGGAGACAGGTGCGAGACTGAGCCGCTTATACACCCCACAGCGGAAGAATGATGTCGTCAAGATTCCCTGCTAGTCCAATCGGAGCACAGAAAGCCAGATCCACATGCAGTGCAGTGCTAAACCTGAAGATTGCTCCAAACAGACTGTTTTGCTCCAAATTCAAGATTTCAACAAACATCCATTAAATGTCAAAATAAGGACCAGGACATGTAGCACTGGTTGATAGTTAATCAGCAAAAAATAAAAGTTGATTTGGTGGTGCGTACTCCTTTAAGGAGGTATTAGAGCAAAAACTAATACATTTTTCCACTTTCACACTTAAGACTATATAAAAATAGCCCTTCTGAAACGACCAAATTATATTACCTAAAACAAACTTTGCTGAAATGTTACTGAAGTTTGCTTGGCAGTTTAAAAATCTTGGATTTTCTCAATCTTCCAAACTTCCCATTAACTCCTCTAATGCCCCCTGGAGCATGTATGCTTCACACTTGAAAACTGATGTGTCATAGACACATTGAAATGAACTTCATCTCCTCTCTGATAAGTGCCAAACATTTTCTGACCTAAGAGGGAAAAATTGTGCACTAAACTACACCTATAATACGGAGAAACAAGAGTAGAATCTCATAAAAGGAGGAGTCATCGTGAGACAAAAGCTTAGAAACAGAACCGCTGTGCAGGATGTTCTTTACAACCCGAGGATGTTGTGGCCTGCAGTACTAGTGCAAACCAGCCACGGGGTGCCAAAACGCAGCCATCTGATCTGCAGAACACCCCAACCCCCCTGACCGTCATCTGAGAGGTTCAATTGTGAACATAAGACATGGATGTGCAAATGAGTGAAGATGAGAGACTTGCCTCGAGCGCCTTTTGGAGACTCTTGGAAACATGCTTGGAAAAGCTTACCCCACTAGATATGAATCAAAAGTTGATTTTTTTCCCCTACCAGGAAATTCAATAATGCACATTCACTTATGCCCAAGAGAGCAATACCAAAAAAGATAGACAAATTCTGCTTTCACAAACACAATTCTCCAATTTCCTTGTCTTAGCCGTGGAGGTATTCATAATCATTTTAACACATGGTTATGGAGACAGCAGTACCTCCCCCAAAGCACCAATGAGGTAAGTGGATAAACTTTAAAACTTAGTTTCAAGCTTTTTTAAAAAAATACATTATGTATATATATTTAGAATCATTTCATACTGTTCTGGGTATTTGTACTGAATTGGGTGTTTTTAGGCCATGAAAATAGTACTTCACAGTGTCATGGACAATAGGGTATCAGGGTTGACCCCTTCCTGTAATTAGGTACTTTTTTTGTTAACTCTTTGAGTGCAGTTGATGTGAAATCCTAACAGGAATCCTAACGAGAAGTGTCTGTGACGGCCTTTCTCAGTTATGTTTTGTTATTGGAATGGGCAGAAAAAAGTCTTGGCCAACTCTGGTTTGATCATTAACAGTAGAATTTCCAGAGATCCACCATAGTCACAAGCATCCACATTGTTTTTCAGACCCAATGCTGCCATCTTATTACGAAGAGTGTCAAAAGAGAGAATTGACTGAATATTATTAAACTTTAGAATACATACATACATGGCACGATACACACGCACACACTACTAAATACTGTTAAATGAAGTGCAAATAGTTTGTCAAATGTAAAATTGTTACACTGGTGATATTTGTAAACTATTTTGCTCTCAAAAGCACATTTTCATTGTTTCATTGGTATATTAGTGAAGAAAATGACTGAATCTTAATAGATGTTTGAAGCATCACTAAATAAAAAATTAGCGTAAAAGTCACTGTTGTGCATAAAATATATTACACAAAAAGCCGGGGAGGGGTTTGTTAGTTTATTTGTTTTATCTGTCCAATATAGGTGATTTGGGTGAAACCAAATCAAGTAAGGTAGAAACAAACTTTCTTGTGATGAAAGAAGAGTAATCTTTCATTTGGTAGTTTCTGTGTTCAAACAGTCACACAGTATTCTCTAATCTTAGAAAGATCAGTCAGAATGCTCTAAATTGGCAGGCAGGTTCTTTAGGTTCTTTTTCTAAAGGCAGACATCAAAATTTTGGGGGGATGGATCAAAGTGTGATTTGAGTTCCAAGCATGGTGAAGGAACAAATTAAACCTGTATCTCAATCCACCACTGTACTGTTTAAAAAACACCTCGCTAACAGAGTCAATCCAAAGTGAACATATGTTTGTGAAGGCAACCTTTTTTCAAAACAGCTCATGCATTGGAATGTTCATCAGCATTGCTCCATCAAACCACACGAGGCCTGCATCCATTCAAGAGTCTTCGGAGACGTGTGATGTCATCTTGAAAGAGTGAAAAGTATGCAGGGGGTTTACACACAAATGCTCACCAGCACTGCACTTCTTCCCGTCGATGCCATTAGGAAGAGCTCAGGGGGCGGCGGTGTAAGTCAATGATGAGGGCAATCAAGACCCTCCCTAAAATCTACTCCAGATGACAATAAAGCAGTTCCTCATGTGATCCTCACAACACTAAGAGTCACAGATTGTGAAACAGCTTGTATTAATCTTGTCAAAAACAAAAATATCTGAACACACATGGTCGCCCACTCAAATGCAATGCCCCAAGTCACCAGGCCTTCATCACACTTCTGCTTTTTCTCAGTCTATGGATGCCCAACCACTTCCTCTTCAAAAGTACAAGAGGGGCACAATTTAAAACACACACATACACACAGTATTGTCTAAATTGCTTCATTGTAGTTTCCTGTATTTATTCATGGTACTTATTAATTGTCTTAATCTAATGCCACTCTTTGTCATCACAGTATATCAAGTCAGCATGTGCTATGCTCATGGCAATGATGCAATGTAACACAAACCTTACTAAGGCATTGCTTAATAGCCTTAGATACTTGGTGGGTGGGCCAGGAACGGAGTTAAGGGGGCACCTCCCCCCAACACTTGTCACCAGCCAATCACGGCACATATAACTGTAGGCAGTTTTTTAAAATATTGGAGAACATTGCAAACTCAACACAAGAGGCCAGAACCCCAATTCTAACCTCCGGATTCTAACCTCCAACTGTAAAGCAGGTATGCTAATCACTCACTGTTGATGTCATTGCCTACAGTCAGACAACACCCCATAATGACTGAACTCCTGGGTAACTAACTGGGCGTTGGAATCCAGTCAAGTGTCAGTAAAAAAAATGGTTTACAATCTGGAAGTAGTAGTTGCACAAGCCGAGTGACCAAAGTGAAAATTCCACTGCAAATGCCAAAACCTGAGTGAGCCAAAAAAATATGTCAAGGCCGAACAATTCTGCATTGTTTAATTTCAATTGAAGAAAAAGTGTAATTAGTATGGACACTTCCAAAGCAGATTAGCAGTCTTTTTACACTGTAATTTTGTTTGCTTTTGTAAAGATCATTGTGGCCATTTAGACTAGGACTGGAGTGGAACCGTTTAAATGAGGAGTCAGATTCCGTGCCTTTGTTTTTTCTTCATAGCTTATTTATTTAATTATCATTAACAGCAAAATCAATCTAAATGTTCTGTTATTTGATCTACCAGGTGTTTTTTCAGCCTTGCCAGAGGTCTGCTTACATAAAAAAAAATTTTTTTAAAAACTCAAAATTTGTTGTTAGCAATCACACGGTGTATTGCTCATTACCTCTATCTACAGGACGGGAGTGGAAGCGTTTCAACTACAGCTTGTAACAATTAATGTAGGCGATGTTGAATGTAAGTGCATTGTTTTTTCATAATATGATCTCTTCTCGTTCTAGTCAGCACTTGAGCAGCAGCTCGAATTTTAAGCGATATTTTTCCAGCAATAATTAATATGGAATTTACGGTGCCATTAAGTCCAATTTCCACCCCGACCAGTTAGCCTGATCTGCCAAATGAAGGATATCAGTCGGGTATTGAAGGCATGGAGGCAGCCACTCAGCATCCCCTGTTGCCATGCCGATAGCCCAGGGAAACAAACATGGTCATTGTGATGGCTGCAGTGTATACACACATGCACTCACGCTACATAAGGAAAGTATACAGCTGTCATATCTTCTCACTCGCTAACCTTGGCACCAGAAGCGGTCGTAAACAGGAAGTCATAACTGCGTTTTCCTTTACTGACACCCCCCTCTGGTTTCTTCTCACTTGCTCCACGTCTGCTGTCTTTCTGGTATTTCCTCCTCGGCTTTTCCCGTCATTGTCGTCATGACACCATTGGCCTGCCACAAACACTCGGAATAGCCATCCCAGTGTTACATTGAAGGTTCAACCGTTGGTCAACAATGAAAAGGATTTCAAGTTTGATCCATATCAATGAGGGAATACATCATAGAAGGATCCTAATTGCAGCATATGCATCCAATGACATGTTTTTATGCACAGTGTGGATTATATCCACATGCATATTGTTATCTTTGGCTCATTCAAGGTCCCAAGCCATCAAAATACAATTTTCTGTACCGTTTAATACATAACATAGGTCAAAATGTGTCTGTGACATGGTGTAAGTTTGACATCTATGCGGTTTGTTGATTGTTGGTAATACGGTTTTTTCCTCTATGTTAAGTGCTTTTTTACTATTTTACAGCTGTAGCTGTCGTGAAATGCGCTATATAAATTGTTTTGTATATACATATATATATATATATATATATATATATATATATATATATATATATATATATATATATATATATATATATATATATTTATATAACTACGTTAGGTTTTTTTTTAATCATTCACATTTGGCAGGGTTGTTCACAACAATCTTCTCTCTGATGTGTCGGTTTAGATTACCTTTATTTTCAATTTACAGAGACTTTAACAATTCACCTTGGTAGCAGCCAAACTGGAGGGTTTGGCGCCCTCCAACCAACTGTCAATCAAGCCGAATTCCTCGTATCATTGGCGGTTAGGCATCGTGATCAGCCAATGGGCGACAGTCATAGGCGGAGCAATAGCACCGGCCAAGATGCTCCGCCGCCTGGCTCTCGAAGGAGGCGTGGGAGTGGGGGAGGCGGAGGCGGAGGCGAAGGCGGCCAGCGGTGGAGCCTGCCGCGCCCTTTCCGCCCCTTACAGCCCAGTCAGCGAGCGCTGGACCGGCGTGCAGGTAACAACAGGAACGCCGATACAAGTCCCGGAAGCAGGCAGGCAGGTTGTCCTGAGGACATTTCGGGCTTTCTGCCAACAAATTAAGAACGAGCCTCACTGGAATTGGAAGAAAACTTTATTTCGTGTCCTTTTTTTTAGTAGAGGGTGGGGGGGGGTCCGTGTTTGTGTTCACCTTTTGTGGGGCGTCGCAGTTTCTCCTTTGCCGGAGGTGACCCTCAGGTACTTTCAGGTACTTTGTTAGCTAGTTTGACGATTCTTGTGGATTTACTCGAAGAACGATATTAAAGTAACCAACAAAGGTGAGTTGAGACCCTTTCTTTATCGTGTTTATCATGACTATGCTATAAATTAACAGTTTTGGGTGGAAGTTTGTCTCTTACTGTAATTTGTCGGGAGGGCGCGCGTTCGCTTTATCGTGCCTGTCAGAGGTGCTTCTGTACGCGGGTAAGTTTGAGGTGTCTCCCGGTCCCCTGGAAGCACCAGCTTAGTGCTGCCTATCTTCTCCAACATTAACAGCTCACCACATCCCTCCAGCCACAGAAGCTGTGATTTCCATTTTTTTTCTCCAAATCTCTTGATTTGCATCTGCCGTCGTCTTTATTGCGTTTTTGCATAACATGAATAAGTACCCCATCCGTGGTCAACAGGCTTGTCACACAATGTAGTTGTCAACGTGGAGGAAAAAAAAAGAGGGACTGCAATGTGCTCAGGACAAACTCCATGTTTTGATTCTCTGTTTTGTTCAAAAGCAAACAAGGATGTCCGCAAACCTCGGAGTAGAGCTGAACGATTTTGGATAGTAATCGAATTGTGGTGTGGTGCCGCAGCCACCCACAAACAATGCTTGGTGCAAGCGTGTCAAGTAGGGCTGCCACAAATTATTATTTTGCTAGTCGAATAATCACCAACAGTAGTCACGATTAGTTGACTACATTTGTAAATCGTGGCATAATGGCACCATGCTCTTATATGACCATCAGTAGCTTACAAGAATTCTTTAAGGTATGTACAAAAGAATAATAAAGACAATTAAGATGAAAGTACATTCAACTTGTATTAAACTTTTCAGCTTGTACCAGCATTCCTGATGTCTTTATAAATGATGGAGTAATTCAAATTGAAGGCGATACTGTGGCCTTAATTTTTTTTAGCTGTAAATGTTTAGTGCATCTTAAAATGGAAGCAAATTCTAGAGATAGACCAATATGTTTTTTTCAGGGCCAATACCGATTATGAGTAGTCAAGGAGGCCGATAACTGATATTTGGAGCCCATATTAAATTTCTGTAAAAAGGAATATCAAATTTCTGTAAAAAGGAAAATATTGGCAAATAAAAAAAACTCTTAATTTTGTTGGTGTGACTTTAAGTATATGTTTATTGAACACATTTTCAGATTTGCATAATGTTGATAAAAAATACTATACATTTATTGTTAGGATTGTTATTATTATTATTATTATTATTATTATTATTATTATTATATGCATCTTTGTTATAAAAGTCTAACAAAAAGTTCCGGGAGCACTCAGGGTCATCCGCATGTCTTAAAAAGTTCAATAAAAACTGAAACAATAGCTCCATGTAGTTTTCTACAGTAAATTAAGTCCTCTAACATTTCCAATTTGACAGAAATGTTAAACTTTCACATATTTTTGGTTTGATTTCAACGCAGTTTCAAATTGATTTATCAGCCATCAGATTTTTTTAAAAAGGCAGATGCCGATATTTGTCAAAACGTAGAATATAAACTAAAACTAAAACTAAACTAAACATTTGTATTGGTTTTTAATTTTGTTTTATTCAACATTAATCCAAAACATTTTCTTTTGCTTAATGCATAATTTGATCTACACATTCAAAATGTGGTATGCACCCGGAATGGAAAAATAACTTGAAAGGTTAGGAGGAACATAATTTTTTTTCGCACTCTAAATTACCGCCTGTGTGTGCCACTGCTAACTCCATCTCGCTTCCAGAAACGACTGTCCCAATGTGAGAAATCGGGCATCAACCACAACGTGCTTCCTTTTTAGATGCTCGTTTATCACCGCCGTGCTGCTATGAAAGGGAGATTTACATAATTTTAAGTCATTTTGTGAAATGCGCCCAGACTTTCTGATCTTTTGCTAACGCTAACGCTAACACAGGTGTTAGCCAGAACACCAGTACCCACAATGCTTCTGTTTACATCACGGGATTGACCGGGATTACCACAACTGCGCATGTGCGTTGCAGACAGGCATGACATGAGAAAGCCACTACAGTTAACATGGCGTTGCCAATTGATTATTTTATTTTTTTTTCCATTTATGCATATTTTAAGCATTTATATAAATTTTATATGGATTTTCGATAAATTGTTACTTCCCTAGTCATAAAGCAATTCTGTTGCGTTTTATTGCATAGCCTTTGCGTTATATTGCAAAGCCTTTGCGTTATATTGCAATATGTTTTCAGGTTTTAATGCGTTATTTCGCAATAAAATAAATTTTGCAAGTAACGCAATGTGATTTTAGGAGGACAATGAAAGACCTCCACTTCCGTGTCGTAGCTTTAAGTGTATGACGGCTTGGAGAGATTTTTCCGCTCTAGAGATGTCCCAGACAAGGACATATTTCATGCAAACTTTGATCTAAAAAAAACAAAAGTCACTTTATTTTAAAAATACATTTTTTTCTCAAATATGTACATTTATTCTTGTAAAATTACATTTTAATAAGCCTTGTAGTGTTTTTTTTCTATTTTCAGTGTGGCCCTAATACCACTCCAATCCAAACGATTTGATTGAAATTAAAGCTGCCGATGAGTCATTTCTCAGTTGAATGATTCATTGGCAGCTGAGGAAGTTGACATTTTTCCCAAGAAATTTAGCTGGCTGTAGTGTGGTGAAATATGTGCAGAATTTTCAATCATCACTTGTACTGGCTTTATTTGACCCAACTTCAACCACAAAGCCAGTCTGGCATGAGCTGCCAATTACTTGAATTATTTAGTATTTGTGCAAAACTACAGAGAGACTTTGTTTTTTGGGGGCTCTTTAAACCAGTTTCTACTGAGCCAACACCAAATCTGCTAAACACATGGAAATGTTCAAAATGTAGTTTTTTTTTAGGGATGTTTGATACCACTTTTTTTTCAAACTGATACCAGTACGATTACTCACCGATACAGAGTAACCGATACCACTACAACTTATGATACATAAAATGTCTATCAAACCAATGAAAAAAAGAAAATAAAGGCCTTTCGTTTAGTTCTGACAAAAGGCAGAACATTCGTTCTGCAATAAGGAATTTTTTATTCCAAAATATAACACAAACAACTCACTCAGGTGTAACATAAGACAGGTTCAACTGTTTAGCATGACGCTATGAAGTTGGCAATAAGTGAGTATAGCACTGTATAATCCACAAGAGTAAGTAAACGCTCTGTGGCACTGTGTATGCCAAAACTAAACAATACAAATTCAACATTTTTTCCAGTGTTACCTGTTGAGCATTTTGAAGGGAACTACTGCCTCCTTTTATGCAAAATCTATATATTATGATATCTGGGAGACATGTCAGTGTAGGACCTGATAAGTTTATACTTCTTCCTACTCCTTTGCGAACGTGGATAGGTAAGTGGGTATTTCATTTCTAGTTACCGTTGATTGGTGTGTAACTTTCACTTGTGTTGCTTTCGTTGCTGCTTTGTTTCTGTGGTATGTTTGTTTGTATTTTTTGTCCTCATGAATGAACTTACTTTTATTGACAGTATGTTTTTTTTTTTTTTATTACATTTTAGTTTTTTAGTCACAATGTGTTTGAGATGAATTCATCCCCCCCCAAAAATTGCCAAAGCAAATCAGCTTCCCTGTCTCATGGGAATGAGCCACTGCTCAACTGTCCCCTTTTTCTTTTTTTTTTCATTTCTATAAATTAGGGTCATTTTTCTGTTCTCAGTGTGACCCGAATACTCCATTGTACCAATCGAATCGAAAAGCTTTGACTGAAACAAAAGCTGCCAATGAGTCATTCCTCAGTTGAATGATTCATTGGCAGCCGAAGAAGTTGACTCTTATTTGTCCACCGTGGTTGTTTGTCTATGTGTGGCCTGCGATTGGCTGGCTGGCCACCCGTTCAGGGTGTACCCCGTCTACCGCCTAAAGGCAGCTGGGATAGGCTTCAGCTCGCCCTGACCCTAGTGCGGATAAGCGGTTCAGACAATAGATGGATGAAAACATTTCGAACAAAACCTGTTTCTGACGCAGATGAGGATTCACCAATGTGTCAAACTGCTTCAGTATAGCGCCAACTACTGCTGAGGAGGACTTACTCAGTGTCATATTTTCTTTGCTTAAGTATCAGGGGCTGACAGCCTCCATAATACCCGATACCTAAAAATAAGGCAGTATCGGCCCGATACTGAAACCTGGTATCGGTAAGCGCCCATCCCGAAAAACAGTGTTAATAAGTTTAAATGTCTATTAAGTAGGGCTGCAAAGATGAATGGAATCGCTCTAATAATTCAATTCGTAAAAAAAGTTGACATAAAATAGAAAAATCCTGCCTGGGTTAGTCCCTTTACAGCCCGAATATGCGTGTATGTATACGGCAATCGGAATATCCCGATTGCACAGGACACTCTGCACATTCTCAACCGCAAGGACTCTTGATCTAGCCATGTAAACAGGTTTTTCCGAATGACTCAGAAATCGGAATTTTGACCTTAACCCGAATATTGACTGCATGTAAATGTAGTCAACGTCTGCTTGGACAGGGACTGAGAGGCTAATGTAAAACGAACACTTGCATACCCGTATTCAAATATTTGCATTTTCAGGCTCCAAAAATGTTGTTCATGTTGTCATGTAAGCTAAGTTTTGAATATTCATGAAGCTTTATCATCAATTCCTGAGTTATGTACCCATCATATGTACATTAAGTGCCTCTCAGAAATGACAGAAAAAAAGTATAAAGTAAAGGCATATAAGATATATAAACACAATAGCATTTGGTGAATGACGCAGATAGCAATGACATCTGTCATCAGTTACAACTGATCTTATGTAAACTGCCTCAGAAAACGACTAGCGCCATTCTAGCACTGCACTTTCTGTTTGAGTGGGTGGTGCTAGAGTGTTGTTGATACACATTACCACCCCCCCGGGGGCGGGGGGGGGAAACCTCAGCCCAGCCCAGTTTGGGTACACTGTAGTGCGGGGAGGGCGATATTTTGGCTGGTTGTGCCAGTAAACAAAAGAGGACAATAGAGGATCTCCAGCATTTGTGTTCTTCTTTGCATGTGTGTCTTTTATTTTTAAGAAGAAGACTTCCAAGTTTGGTTTATGGACTCTTAACCGCAGAAATGAATGGCAAATATGACTTTTTAACAATGGGTCTCCATCTTCCCTTGTGTGTACTTTTCAAACAATGAAATTGTTTTATTACATTGTTTTTAGCAACTATCTCCTTTGGCCCATCCACTTTGTTTGGATGAGGGAAGACTCAGCACAAAATGTTTAAAAACATTTATTTATTTATTTATTTTTGGAGGCGGAAAAACTTAATTCCACACAGTTGACTTGTAACGATACATATATAAACTGACAGCCGTCTCAGTTTACATCCATGGGGGGGGGCGGTGAGCATTAAAATCAATAGGATAATAAATTGTAAAAAAAAAAAACAACAAAAAACAGCTCATTAGAGCTGATCGAGAAATTTTCTATAGGTTTTCTTGATAATGACCAAAATCACAAAGTGTTTACATCAATAGCTATGACATTGTACTGCCAAAAACGAGGCTTTGAGGTATTCCATGTTTTCTGTTGTGTCAGTTAAGTCACTTGATACACTTTTAATGGCACCGGACATTACATTTTTTTTTCCATGGCTGTATGTTCGCTTAATAAACTGCCCAAATTTGCATTTATGTTATGCTCTTCTCAAGTCTTCTGCTCTTGAAAAGGTTCCCATTAAATCAACAGCAAAGGTTTCCATTTGACTTATCCGTGACGTGTCGGTGCATGTGTCCGGGTGATTCACTGTCTAAAGGGTACAATGGTACAGATGCTGATCAGAGTAGGTGCCACTCGATCCAGAAGCTGAACAAAATTCCCTTTTTTATTCTTTCTACCAGGAACGCCAACAAAGATAATAGTCTCTCCCTCTAAAAGTTTGCACACCCGTGAGGTGTAAATCTTTCGCGCTGAGAAGAATCACTGGCTCACACAAACATGCAATACTTTTTTTTTTTTTTTTTTTAACCCTCTAAGAATGGCGGGAGGAAGAGGAGACTCGGGCGTGGCTCCCTTGCTAATGACGGGTTAGCGTCGAAACTGCTGTTTACTGTCGACGCTCGTTCCCTGCACGCACAAATGAATGCAAGCGATGCATAAAAACGCTCAGTCGTGTGTAGAGCCACAGAAGCAGCGCAGTGACTTTGGAAGCCAGCATTGTTTCACACTGGAGGAACACTCTTTAAATGTTTGCTCTTGTGTCAGCAGATTGGTCCAAAGTACTCCATAGCGGCAGTTAGATCCGCCTTGTTAAAAACCTGTGTACCGGTTAACAAAGTACATGGCTTTGCGTTCTTCTTCCCTTCTAATCTACTGTTTTTTTTTTTTTTAATGGCTGTTTTTGTTTATGTGCCATTCGCCTCGTTTGTTTTGCCTGTACCTGACTACATTTGACAGTGACTCCAGAAGCGATGCATTTTGGCTTATGACGAAACTCTTATCAATGTTTTACTTTCCTCTATTTTAGTCTTTCCTCTACTTTAGTCTTCTTGCTGAAAGCTAATTAGCCTCTGCTGTGCTCCGCCTCTAACTTATGTCAACACTACATTAGATGAGATGACATATAAAGGTTAGTTAACGGGTATTTCCTGATGTACGCAGCGCTTAAGGGTCTGGGTTCAGATATCAGCTGATGCGCTGCGGAAAGATTGCTCATCCTCTGCTAGTGACGACTGCATCAATGGAAATGTTTGCAGTGTCTCGGACGCTTTTTGACGCACACGTGATGCAAAAACGCAAATCCTGTTTGAGCAAGCAGCACTTGAAACTCTACACTGCTGCAAGCAGGAGAGTGGCGGAACCAACTTGAGCGCATTGAAAAGCAACAGCCATGTCAGCTGATTACATTTTGAGGAAACTCCAGCGTACTGTACTCCCTTTTCCACTGCAGTTGACACATGGAAGTGACCATTTTCCCAACCAGATGACACAATTGTGTGTCCTAACCTATTTTTCTTTTTGTAATTGGGGCCAAAGCACCAGTCAATGCAAACTTTAAAAAATTACCCCAATTACTGTTTACACTGACTGACATAACGTCGAGTGGACATGTTTATCACGAAAAGATCTTACGAAAAAGTCTGAAGGATCTATGCCCGAAATTGAACACAGACTGCCATTTTTAATTTGAAGCTACCATTTCGAGCGAATTCCAGAGTTTGTTCTTTGGCAAACTGAGCAAATGAGCCCCAATCAGATGCAGGTGTCATCAGTGTTTTCCGGTCCTTATTGATGTAAGGCACACATTTTACTTAAGAAAAATTGACATATCACCAAACTAAAATGTGAAAAAAAAAAAAAAAAAAAGTATGTGATCTGAACCCCTGCACATCATTTGATATTTTTGGGGAACGTATTCTTCATTATACATTGAAAAACTCACCTTTGTGCTGTTTTGTAATCAGTTTAAAGCCATATCTAATTACAAATATTGCAACAGCATCTGGGATGTCTGGGAGTGAAGATATGTTCTAGTGAAGAAGGGAATAGCTTCAGCTATTCAGGTCATAGCCTTGTCTTATAGAAAACAATGCTTTAACACCATCTTGTGATATCTATAACAGAGCTGGGCATTCCGCCTATGTGACGGACCAGTCCGTCTATCCACCTATGAGGGACCCCCATTTTGTAGGAGATAAATGATAGATGGGAAACATAAAAAAATAGTGAAAGGCTCATTGGGAAATCTAGTCACAACTGCTTCAACTGTTCCCCGCCGACGAAATTTCTGCCAGAAAAAATGGATTGACGTGCGAATAGTGGTTAGCTGCAAATCGCTCGTTGTCCAGCAACGCTTGAAAACGGGCCCTGATTCAAGGGAGATTCAGCTTTGGCACAAAACAGGTGAAAGTCGCACAGTGTATGCCCAGATTTAATTCTATCCTGTCCTATTTTATCACTGTGTTTAGTGGCCCAAAAGTGGGGTAGCAAAAAAGTTGTACAATAGGCGTATGGTGTTTTTTTTGTAAACTACTTACCTCGAGATGTTGGAACACTTTTGACTTTGGGGGATTTCTTCACATTCTTTCTGAACTGTTTCAAGTTTGTGGCCCTTAACTGCCTCTCCCTCTCTACATTTTTCCTTTTTTTTTTTTCGATTTGGCATCTTCCTCTGCGCAACCCTCAGTAGGAGAGTGGGTCACCGAGGCTGTGTGTGTGTGAATGTTTGGATTGAGATTGTGTTACATAGCCGCATTGTGTAATTGCGAGGTGTGTCTCCGCCGTGGCCGCTCTGCCGTCTCCGTTGTGGAGACGCGGCAAAATGGCGTGTGTGTGAGGGACTGATGGTGACCCGAAAGGAAGCTTTTCGCACGTTGATCATTGCTGTCATAGGAGAGCGAGGTTGGTGTTATAAGTTTGCAGTTAAAACATAAGTCGGTTCTCATGCTGACTAACTGTGTGGAAAAGTAACACATTAACAGTAGAAAAGTTTTTTAAATGTTATCGAGTGAAAGCTCAAAGGTAACAAAATCTGTTCCGGTTTGCTTGTCCAACTCAAAATTTGAATGATTGAAGAAATGACTAAGTAATAAATACAATGAGGCTTTAAAATCATTCTTTTGAAATTGATTATTGATAAATGGTGTGTGTGTCCCACAGACGAGCATCGTCACCCGTGCAGCCGATGACATGCTGCCCTCCGGGCCGTCAGAGAGAGGGCCAGTCTGAATGGCGCCCTAGTGCCGCCGCTCTCCCCCTAATTTGAAAGACCTCGCCGTCTCGCCTGCGTCCTCCGAGCCCAGCTTCCACAAACCTCGTCGCCGCCATGGATATTCTGACGGACGACACGGAGGGATGCTACTTGAACCGCAGCGTCAAATTTTTCTACGAGAAAAGCGGCAAGAACATCAGCGACCACTGGCGCCGCCGTGACTACGTGATCGTCTCGCTGGGCATGACAGTCTGCTTCATCGTCATCTTCTCCAACCTGCTGGTCATCGGGGCCATTTTAAAAAACAGACGCTTTCATTTTCCTATCTATTACTTGTTGGGGAACCTGGCTTTGGCAGACCTCTTCTCAGGTACGTCAACTGCTGACATGGTTCTTTGTCAGTGGACCAACGATAAACAGTCAACTCATTTCGTTGATTGACGACGGGGAAAATAAACATATTTTTATACATTTTGTTTTTAATGGGATGTTGGAGTCTCTGAATGTTCTGACCTGTTTCTGTGCAACATTGTACAGAATGTTTCCTGGATAATTTGCTGTAACTTCACTTCCAAAAGTTGACCTTGCATTGGCCTTCTATTTGAGTGACTCAACAGCAATTCCGTTTTTACTCAATTGCTTCAAGACACAGTCAACAGTCAGGTCTTCCAAATTCTTAAATGAAAAGTCAAGTCAAACCAAAAATTGTCTTTAAATAATATGTTGTATGTGCCCATTTTGATTACAATTGTGTTTGTGGAATATGAGTTAAGCAAAATCCACCTGTTTTTATCCATCTCAGGGGGCGGCCATTTTGTCACTTGCTGCCGACTGAAAATGACATCACAGTCGCTCATGTCTCAGGTAACAACCAATCATAGCTGACCTGTTTTCTGAAGCTCAATTGTGATTGGTTGTTATCTGAACCCTGGGCAACTGTGATGTCATTTTCAGTCGTCAGCAAGTGACAAAATGGCCGCCTCCTGAGGTGGATAAAAACAGTCGGATTTTGCCGCTTAATTCATATTCCACAAAAACAATATTGATCAGAATATCAAGTTTAGACCAGTAGGGCTGCATAGAACATATTATTGCAAAGACAATTTGGGGGTCGACTTTAGCTTCAAACAAAACAAAACGAGTGCCGTGCAGCCACAGATGGGCATCATTGTGTTGGATTTTGTGTGGTTTCATAAAGATTTTACAGTGACTGCTGTGCAAAACAAACAGTGCCTTGCACCAAACAAGACAAGACAAATGTGGGACTGTAAAGGCGAGTTGATTCAGCATAATATGTGTGAGGAGAGTTAAGATACAGAAAAACATTTTTTTTTTTTACCTCATTTTTACCTCTCAATTCAAATAGTTCTTGGCAATGAACATTTGAATATTCATCCTATTGCACATACACATTCCTGAAAGAAGATACTGTATATCCAGACATCTGTCACATCAAACCCTTTACTTTACATAAATGCTAAGTCATGTCAAATTACTAACTTGACTCAATCCAAAATTCCTATTCAGGTAACCAAACATTTGTTTTGTTCTTGATCGTTGTAAGAGCTCTTGTATCATACTAGAAACATTCTTCATATGGGGATGTTGTTGAGTTAAAAAAAATATATACAAAATTGGAGGTGAGACGTTGTTGACAGTGAGGCCTATCCAGAAGCCCACAATAAAGTTGCAGTTGACAGTTTAACTGACTAACGATAGCTGCGGTGCACTGCGGCACCAAAGAAGCTGCTTGCACGTGTCTGTGTGGTCTTCCACTGGAGAACATTAGTCATGCTGCCGGGGCATGTTGCCTTTAAGGGGCTCATCCTCTGCACTGTAGTGTCAAGCCTATAAATCGCACTTGGTAGCTTTGTGGGTTTAAGCATAACTTGGGCGACTAGGACACCATCCAACGATGGGATGGGCAATGAACTCATTTCACTGATCGATTATGGGGAAAATAAATTAGTAGCTCACTGATCGATTATGGGGAAAATAAATGAGTAGTTTTGTGATATATCTTTAAAAGGATAGGGGAAACTCTGAATGTTCTTGATTCCTGTTTCAGTGCCTGTATTGTATTTGGTACAACAGGGTGTTATTATTCCGTTTTATGAAGGGCAACAGATGGGTACACAGTTTAATTGTACCTTCTGCCATCTAGTGGAAGAGAAAACCTGACCACAATCAGCTGGTGCTGCTATAAAAAAAATGGATGAATTGGACACTGTTGATGAATCTACAATGGGCACTATCTGTCGGCCTCAAATGATGATGTATCTGTCTTCCTTCTTTCACAGGTGTCTCCTACCTCCACTTGATGTTCCACACAGGTCCGTGGACTATCAAGCTGTCCAAATACCAGTGGTTCGTGCGTCAAGGGCTGATCGACACCAGCCTGACGGCATCCGTCCTCAACCTCCTGGCCGTGGCCGTGGAGCGCCACCAGACCATCTTCAACATGCAGCTCCACAGCAAGATGAGCACGCGGCGTGTCTTCGTCATCATGATCTTCATCTGGCTGGTGGCCATCGTCATGGGCCTGGTGCCCACCATGGGGTGGCACTGCCTGTGCGACCTGGACAAGTGCTCCACCATGGCGCCGCTCTACAGCCGCAGCTACCTGGTGTTCTGGGCGCTCCTCAACTTGCTCACCTTCTCCATCATGGTGGCCGTCTACACTCGCATCTTCTTGTACGTGAGGCACAAGAGCAAGCAGATGTCGCAACACACCACCCAGATGAGACATCGGGAGACGGTGCTCAACCTGATGAAGACCGTTTCCATGATCTTAGGTGAGGCGGCACATCATCGTGACACATTTGGGAGATTCACTTTATCGCCGACTTAAGCGGGGTAAATTACTTTTCCTTTCGGCTTGTTTGGGGTCGCCACGGCACGTCATCCTTTTCCATCACAATCTACCTTCGGCATCGTCCACTCTAAATTCAACTCCCCTCATGTCCTCCCTCACGTTGGCCATTCATCTTCTTTTAGGTTAATCTAGCTCTCTTGCCTGGCAGTTCCTCCTACCAATACACTCACTATCTCTAGTATGGATGCATCCAATCTCAATTTGCCCCCTCCAACTTTCCAAAAGAGCTTACCTTGGCTGTCCCTCTATTGAGCTCATTTTAAATCCTATCCAACCTGGTCACTCCTAAAGAGAACCTCAGTGTCTTCAATTCCAACACTTCCAATTCTACTTCCTGTTGTTTCTTCAGTGCCATTGTCTCTAATCCGCACATCATAGTCGGAATCATCACGGTTTTAAAAACCGTGCTGCTAAATATTCAATATACTTTTTGTACAAAAACTGAGGGAAACGGGGAGTAAAAATCCCGGAAAAATGGGAACATTTCCAAATATGAAAAAATATTCAAGGAAGAAAAAAAAAACTGACTATGGGAATCTGTAGGTGCTGAATTGTGAATATACAGGGGTTCACTGTAGTTTTAAATTGTAATATCACCAATCACCACTATATGGGGCACTTGTCCTAATTGTGTTTACACTAGGTCTTATACTGCTTAATATTACAACGTGAGTTAGACCTAGTATTTTTTTTTTTTGCGAATTTGGAATGATATGCAGGACAAACATAGAACCTCAATAATATTAATTTTGAGTTAGTCCATTTTTGTGAAAAAAAATGCAAAATGAGTTTTTGCACTTAATGTTGGCTTCTTGTTTAGAACTTTTGTGCCATCCTTGAATAGTATTTATTCTTTTTTTAATGCAAGAGAGAGGCTACATTGCGGTCGGTCAGTATTGTTGTAATCTGACTGACCAAAATAATTCTTATAAGTAATAATTTACAGACTTCTGTTTAGGCCACGATTGTTGAGAGAGGTAGAATTTTGTGAACGTTGTCACGGTAAATGCTTAAAAGACCGCAGGTCAAAGTGTTTGGTAAGTTAACAACTCTAATTGAAGTAGATAAATTCTTTTATATGTTTTTTTGTAATTCATATTAATTTAGAGTTTGTTTGCTAAAAAATACATGGAAGAGGACCTTGAAAAAAAAAAATCTCATATCAAATGGCAATCTCAATACTGAGGAGAAAAACCTCAATTCGATTTTTCAAAATCGTTCAGCTCTACCGTATCCCCTGCTTTAGTAGCCAAAAGCTTGCTGCTTGTAGCATGCCTGCACTTGGTATGCCTGCACTTGTTCATCCAGAATCTCCCGGCACACACACCCCTCCCCCCACCACTCCCCTTTTCGTTCCGTAGTAGAACAATCGCAAAGTACCTCCCCGCCCTTCTCCTTACACTGTGTCCGAGCCTCCCCGTGCCTCTGTTTTACTTTTCCAACACGACAATAAATTCCTCAAGTTGTTTAAAGTCCCGCTCGTCTTTTCTACCGTCGCTCAGCAGCAAGCGCTTGCCACCTCTGGCATGTGAGGGAGGCCAGGAAAACCCTGGCGTGCCTTGACAAGGAGCTGCATGCTTGAGTTACTATGACAGAGTGAAGTGTGTGTGTGTGTTGTTTGTGTGTCCCAGGCCAGAACCATCTCAAAGTTTACATCTGGTGCGTGACACTCGATTTTAGTCCTTGGCCTCACGCGTTCCTCAAATTGCTCGCATCACACTTTACGCTGTAGCGTGCGCACATTGTTATCAATTCGCTGAAAGGATTCCTGAGCTGCCCAATCAAGTGTTATGATAATGAAATGTGATCATGCAGACTAAACTGCGTGTGTGTGCGTGCATGTGTGAGGAATTTACAGTACATTCCCGTTCTCCCTTTCGGACCTCCTGCTTCGGACATTCTTCAGCACATCCATCTGTTTTCTTTTCTAGTGTACTGGCACAATTGTATATTTATTCTTTTCACTTGTCTCCACCAAGACGAGTTTTTGTTGCTTTTGTTGACTCGAAATTCATGGACACTGGCCCGGATGGGCCAGTACAAATTTCATGAATAAATACGATAAAATCAACACGTTCTTGCATTTTTAACATTTGATTCCAAATTTTGACTTTTACCGACTTAAATTGATCAAACAAAACAAAACAGGGCCAGTGCCGGTTCTGATAGGGCCACCAAGAGCAATTACGGCAAATTACAGTGGAACCTTGCATGATTAATCTATTCCACTAAAATCCAAACGTATGAAATCCAAAGCAATATTTTGAACAGGAAATAATGTCAATCCAAATGATCCATTCCAGACATCCAGAAATATAACAACAAAAAATTTTTTTTTTTTATCCAGAATGATTATAGTTTCAAATATGAAAACAATGTGAAGTTAATAAAAATGACTAATTAAGTGTATGAATGAAGATTTAACATCACTTTTACCATTATCGAAGCCTCTTGATGGCATATACAACGTCGAGGGGAGACTGTAGCCATTTTCCTAGTTCTTTCTTGAATTCTCTGGTGTTTTTGTTTTTAACTCGTCTGCTGGCAGCATAAAATAAAAGCACGTCAGCCTTACAGCTTCCCTGCACTGAGGTGGTTTATTTATTTTATTGAATGAGATGGGTAAATAAGACCGGATGTGGTCTGAGAAAGAGAGACGAAACGGCGTTATAACAGATTAATGCATGCTTTTATTTTGAAGCTCTGACTATTGACTGGATGTGTTACGCAGATGTTGCCTAGCAGACCGGGCGGGTTATTGCGGGCGAAAAACATGCGGATGTATGAAAACGGGGGCAAAATTTCAACCTTAGTCATAATCAGTAGTCCGAAGACTTATTGTTCCATTGTCCTGTAATGGAAGACCCTGCATGTCTGCAAAGAGAACTATCTCTGTTATAATGACGACAAATGTTTGTTCGAATATGATACATTTCCATGAAATCATACTTAATTCCCATGGAAAGCATCCATTTTGGAAAATCCCCTATCTTAACTTTCTATGGAAAAGAATCAGAATTTTACTTGAGATCCCCCTCCCCTTTTGAACCCTAGTTGTCGCGACTTGGTGTTTATGCTTGTGGAGTTATGTGCTTTTCTTTTTTATGTACACACAGCCATATTGGATATGTAAAAAAAAATAAAATAAAAAAAATAATAATAATCATTTAAAGGAATCACTCAGGTTTGTGCATAATTGTAGCCTTGGTGCAGTGACGCAACATCCCTCTGGCTCCCTCTACAGGCTGGTTTGTGATCTGCTGGACTCCCGGCCTGGTGGTACTGCTGCTTGATGGCCTGGGCTGTGACGAGTGCAAAGTGCTGCGCTACGAGAAGTACTGCCTGGTGCTGGCCGAGTGCAACTCCCTGGTCAACCCCATCATCTACTCCTTCAGGGACAAGGACATGCGGAGGACCTTCAGGGAGATCCTGTGCTGCCTGTGCCGGCGCGGCGGCGACAAGTCCAACGCGTCTGGCGTGAACTTTAACACCCTGGAGCACGAGGTACTGTCTGAGAGCAACGGAACCGAAGTCACCAGTTTCAAACAAAACAGCCACTAGCCCCTCCCCCTGACCCTGATGACTGTATGCTCACCTCACGTCTGTCAGGAACCACAAAACGGGCTTGCCACATTTCTGCTCATTATTTTCCGATTTTCTTTGAAATGTGTAAAAGTAACGAATGCAGCCCCAAAAAAAAGAATCACAAATTTTAGCGCTTTTTTCATCAAATCCAGCATTGGGGAAGGCATGTCTTATCTACACATTCCTCACATTTTTTTAAGTCCATTTCATTCGATCCCTGTCAGTTTAGCCCATCTAATAAGCATCTTAGTTTGTTTGTGTACTGGGACTTCAAGTGTCCATGCCAGAAACACGACTAGTACACCAGTCTTATTCTTTAGTGCTGCGATAACCATCTCAGGTCATTCTGGAACATGACAAAATCCACCATAGCACCTTAGTGCCTATATTTTTTTCCAGCCAATTTGCTTACTTTCCATGTACGTACTTTTAAATGACATATCCAGTAACACTGTGATTACAAAACATGAAACAACCCACATGTGCACACACTGAAACAGTAAACGACATAACAAACAACGGATAGCGACAACGCACAAGTTAAGAAAATGACTAAATACATCAAATTTGGACTGCAAGTAACGATTATTTTAATAATTGATTCATCTTTATTTTTTTCATGAATTGATGAATCAGATTTAAAAAAAAAAAATGTTTTCATTTCCATCCCTTTATTCAAAAACAGGACATTATTTCAAATCGGTGTGTAGAAAATGCACAAACATAATTTATGATTCAGTGACTCGTTTGTTCTGTTACATGTCATAAAATACGCCAAAACGTTATTTTCCAAAATAAAAACAGATGTGTGCAAAGGTTTTATTTTGATTCAGCACAAAGATAGTCAGTCTGCTTTCATGAAGGACTACAAAAATCTGAATATTTTTTTGTTGAAATTCCAAAGATTTGGGCAATTTTAAATTAAAAAAAGACTCTAAACCATTAATCAATTGTCCAAATTAATTCTCAATTGATTGGATAAGTTATTGATTAATCATTGCACCTCCACATTAAATTTGACAAAGCCTGCAAGTTGGCCAGGAGTGGCTCGCCCCTCCGTTGGTTTAAATTATAGCCATTTCACAAAATCAAGTAAGTACCATTTATCTGTTAGCTATCGTGAATCCGTGCACCCCCAAAACTCAATGCAGCTCTGCCTACCTTTTGGTTTTGACAGATAGTGTCGTACACATGGGTTTGTGCGTGATAGTCTTTAAGATGACTGAGTCTTGCTCAAAAGTGGCTCTGCTGTATGTATGCACCTATGTCATCCGTTGACATAATGACAGATTATATCCCATTTGCCCGCTTAATTTTCAACCACATATGACCAAGGCCCGATTGAAAGCTGTGCATATCCTTTTCCAAGCATTTTATTCTGCTTACATTGCCATGACTCTTACAGGCATTGGCCTAATTTAGCAATTAGATGTCGATTTATCGCATCTTGAAGCAAATGATTTTAGTCATATAAATCATCACCACAGATCTGTGACACGTACTAAAGTGTGCCACGTGCAAGCTAACGATTAGGACTGTGTCACATGTGTATTGTAATTCCAGCCTCAGACGTCGCCTTGGGAAACTTTTGACCCCGAAGCACAAAGTGTTGCGTTTTTAGAGCTTCACATGCAACTATGATGAATTCCATTTGGTTGGGAGGCGGCTTATTGGAATGCAGTGGTCATCTGTGACTCACCTCACTGATGGCCTCTTGGTCTGTTGCCCAAAACAAAAACAAAAAAGTCCTTTTCTGAATTTAATGGTTGTTTTTATTGCACTCCATGCTGCCAAACACATGCTGACCTTCCGGCCGCTCCCCATATGTGTGCATTCATATTTTTTGGGAAACACTTAGGGATACACAGTAAATGGACATGAAAGTCTCGCTAAAGTGTGCTTATCTCAATTCAGATGAAACTAACCCGAATGAATCTCAAAGGCAAATAGGAGACATTTTGCTTTCGCCGGTGTTTAGTCTTGAAAAGCGTTTGAATGCATGTCGCTTTGCCACCGATGTCCAGCTGTGCGCGGATGCGGCATAATTGCTCTGATTGGTCGCGTGTGTGTGGTTAGTCATACGCAAAACACACACACATGTGCATCTGTTATTGCTGCTTACGGGAAATGGAGAGGCATGCAATTACAAGCTAATTTTACTGAAGGGAAACTCCAACAACAAAGCAGGAGAGGGCGCTGTTTCCTTTTTAAAGTGCAGACTGTCAAAAAACGATCCCTCCTTATTTCCCATTCAACATAATGGAACTACCCCGCGACCCTTGTGAGGATAAGCGGTATCGATAATGGATGGATGGATGGATGGATAATGGAACTAGTTTGTTCCAGGTTCAAGCTGTAGCCATCACAAAACATTTGTAAGCAATAGTGTTAATCAGTAACATTTTAGCTTTCTCAAGGGTTGAAAATAAGCTAACTGCTGTACTATTATTGCCATAAAGCAATTTTGGAAAATGATGTGATGGTAATAGGTCACATCGTAGCTTCGCCGTCGTGCTTTTTGTGCTTCTTTTAAGGTGTATTTTTGCTTAATTCCAAATTATACAACCACGGGGCACTTGGGATGTTGAGCACTGTTCTCAAAATCTAAAAGACTATGACCGAACATGACGTAGTTACTCACAGTTCTTCATTTTTTTTTTTTTTTTGAATGAATAATAGCAGTGTGAATGAAAGTGATATTTCTGTTCATAATCTTTGCCTTACCATCAACGTGGTTATACTCCAATTTGTTGTACTTTGTTGCAGGCCATTCGAATAATAAATTCACAAATCAGCAGTATATGTGAGACGTGTGATGTTTAACAAGCCTCTTTTTAATCCGCCTCAATGGCCGTATCAGACATCCGCCTGTGCCTTTTACGCACAAACCAGTAATTGCCATCTAAATCCACTCCCGGCTTTGTGATATCCCCTTTCACACAGGTGGTGCTCTTCCTCTGATACTAACCTCTGAACGCGGCTCAGCTTTACCCCCCCCCGCTCTCCAAAAAAAGCGTTACAACTCAAGCTTTCATAGCGGTGTGAAAGGGCCTTCTGATACGACTTTGAAGATAGAACTGAAGCCGAACTTTGTTCCCCGAAGTTACAATTATGTGTAAATGGTACCAAGATGAGCAAAAAAAGGCAGTGTAAAAAGGCGTTATGAGTTCCTAAGGTAGAAAATACTGGGTAGTGGGTTCCCCCAATTCTTGTTGGTACCATTTACTCAGCAGCTACAGAAAAAAAGGTGTTAAAATACTTTTTATCCCCACAGACAGTGTAAAGGGGGTTTGTGATACGACTTCTAAAAGCAGAAAATTGCTTGGTCGACTTCATACGCCTATTCAGTATCAGTAAAATTGACACAGATGAAAAGGTGGGAAATGGCAGTTTTGCACTTTCCTTAAAACCAGGATTTGTTGGCAATTTTCAAATTTCTGAGGTGGTATTAGAAACCCCTTTCATACTGACATCCAAAGTTTTTTTTCATTTTTAACGTGTCATGGTTGGTTAAAAAAAGCACCAACATAGAATGGCAGTATGAAGTCATCCGCGCAGATTTCTGCCGTTGGAAGTCTTATACAAAATCCCTTTTACACTGCTTTTAAAAGAAGAGAATTTTTACGAATAAAACATAAATATAAAAATTTGTGTTTAAAAAAACCCGTTATGTTGTAATGTATGTTTATAGCGAAAATGTCCTTTCTTATTGTCAATTAATATCGTACATGAGTTTTTGTTTAATTTAATACCCAATACTTGTACTGTTTTAAAATCATACACTCAAAAAATATTCCATATTTTTTATAAAAAGCTAAAACAAATACTAAAACGAATAAAAACAAAACTAAAACAAAGCGTTTTCGAAAAAATAAAAACTAACAAATCTGCTCGAAAACTATTTCAAACTAAGTGAATTAAAAAAAAACAAAGTCATAAACAAAATAAAAACGAACAATAAAACAATAATAAAAACAAATCCAAAACTATTCCAGCCCTCCTCAACATGCAGACTGGCAAACATGTTAGCTAATTCACTTCCAGCCAATTCTATCCACGCATTCACTGACACCCACATCACTCACCAGGCCAGACCCTCCTTTTTAAAACCAGACACTCACAAAGTCAAAGATGCTACAGTCGAACATGAAGATGTGCTACCCCAAGTGAACCAAAATAGTACTTGCAACTTACTAACACGGAAGGGGGTGAGAAGTTGACCCTGCAATTTCATGCCCTTGGAGGTAAGCTAGCATCTTTCTGCTTTTTTTTTCAGTGTCACACTTCTGTCTAAAAAGTAAGTAATATACCGGTAGTAGTAAAAGTAGACGTAGCATCAGAAACCCTCTCAAAGTAGAACATTCCTGGGTAAACTTCATACCCACCATCCTGTTTGGTTGCTGTTTATACAGAACAGCAACAAGGGGAAAAATAGCGTCTTTTAGGGGCACTGTCTGCACGATTTCCACTTGGTCTTGGTCAACTAACTTGTTTTCCTCTGCTTTCTTTCTTCCTGACCCGGTGTCCCCCCACTTCCTCCTATACGCTATCACCTCTTCCTCCCTTCTGTTGCCACTTCCTGTAGAACTCAAAGTCTCGCGACATGGAGCTGATGGAGAAGAGCAACGGGGCGCCGCTCATCAGCAAACACTCGAACATGACGCCATCTTCGGAGAGTTGGAATTAAAACACAAACACTTGTTCCATATAAAGGCCTCGAGAATGAAGATGTACACAAGTTGACGTCGTAACTTGTGCGTGACAGTTGGTGTAGTCTGGGCCTCATTTCCTGTTTTATGACCTGCCAGTGACATTTGGAAACACTGCAGCACTGCCTGCATGATGGATGTTGCCACATCGATGTGTGTGCAAGTCTTTTTTTAAATTTTTTTTTTTTTGGGGTCACGTTTGTGAGCTCCTCAGCAAGCTTTTGTCAGCCTTCAGAGAGGAGGACACAAAAGTAATAAACCAGAAATATGAACAAAGAGCTAATACATTTATTCAACTTTTTTTTTATGCAGTCTACCATCTCAAAAGTACTCTGAATGTTATATTTATGTTGCTTTTGTTTGTAGCCAGATAAGTGGTACCTCAAAATTCAAGGATATGTTAAATACTGTGGTTCATTAGCTAAGCAAGTTAGGAAGAAGTACACAAATTTAGTTCTAAAGATTTCAACTGTGATTTTTATGCAGTCGTGGCAAGCAGTTTTAAGTAGTGATTGAAAATTTGTCATTTGACTAATTTGGCTATTTCAGCATTCCCCCCACCATTTGAAACAAACTTTGTGAATACATTTTCCAACAGTTTTTCTGGAAACAAAATATAATTTGTGGACTATCTCTGGAAAATAAATTAAATTTGTGCAAAAAGTGGACAGTTGGGAAACTGTGCAAAAAGTAAAACTTTGGGGAAAACTTAAGTATTTCAATAGATAGGGAAAGTGCATGACATTTACATAATAGAATTCAAGTTTGGTCAAATTTACTCAGTGTGAAACATCTGAGCAAATGAAAAAAAGAACAATTAATAGAATTGGTACAAAAGTTGTAAATATATTAAGTAAAAAAAAAGGGAAAATAAGTCAAATATTGGGACGGGGGAATTGGAGTAATTTTTTTTTCAAAACGTTTCAGGGGAAAAAATTAATTTGTGCAAATGTTGAAAAACACAATACATTTGTGCAAATGTGGATAAATGTGAAAAAGTAGGAGACATGACATGCAAAAGTCAGACATTATTTTTTTTTTTTAATTTAAAATTAGATTTGTCCAAGAATGCAAAAAAAGAAAAGGTTGAACGAAATGTCAAAAGTCATACAATTGTTGCAAGTAGTACACATTTGGGGGAAAAAAGTGCATCACAATAAAAATCAGGGAAAGGCATACAAAAAGTCTGAATCAATGCAAGTTATTTGTGAAAATGCCAAAATTCTGAAAACAATTTGTGTAAAGCATTTTATATATATGTGCCACAAAAATAACATTTGAAAAAAATCATTTTCATCCAAACGGTTGGAACATTTTTATTTATAAAGAAGTCAAACTGGAATTTATGTAAATAGTTGCAAAATAAATCTAATTGGCAAAATATAAAATGTTCAGGTTTTTTCTTTGTTTGTTAGGGCCAGACCGATATGGCATTTTTAAAAAAAATTTTTTATAAAGGTTGATGCCAATTCCAATATTTGGTAAAATTCCGATAACCGATTAATCGGCTTATTAACTTAAAAAATGCATAATGAATAATTTCTTTTTTGGTCCCCAAATGCTTACATCAATAAAGATATCAATTACAGGCAGAACATTTGACTGTTTTACACTTTGTTCCCCAGTATTTTCAACAGTTGGAAAAAAAATCGTCAGATTTTTTGCACATTCGTTTTTTTCTGGGCAGGGGTCAAGATCATTATCGTTTTTTGGTGTTAATGTGTGTGTGTGTGTGTGTGTGTGTGTGTGTGCGTGTGTGTGCGTGTGGGGGGGGTGTGTGGGGGTGTGTGTGTGTGTGTATATATATATATATATATGTATATATATATGTATATATATATATATGTATATATATACATTTTTTTTTAAATGTGAAGTTTTTGTGCATTTTTTTTTTTTTAAAGCGTTAATATTGGTTGGCTGATGGATCGGATGAGCCCTAGTTTATACATTATTGAATTGAATTTTTAGCAGTGACAATATAAGAATACAAAGTGAAGCAGGAAATGATAAAAAAAAATTGAAGTCTCTGCCAAAACTTTAGTCCATGATGGTATCTACAGTCCTTGTGCATGTACTAGACTGACTTTTTGTTGTCGTATGGGAGTGAAGCTTCATGCTGGCGTAGTTCCAAGTATTTATGACGCCATTGAGGAATGTGTACAGTGAAGCATTGAGGGCACTTCCACATATTGATTGGGATCATTCTGTGTGTTTTTTTTTTTTTTTTAATAATATGACTCACTGTGATGTCATTAAATGTTTTTCCCTTCTAGTGATGTCACATGTCCATTTGTTTAGGTCCACATGAGGTGTCACTCATTTACTCGCTTGGATTGCGTCGTAATTCTTCTACCTTTCACTCGTCCTTCCTGATCTCCTCCTTCCCTCCTGCATGCGCTCCCTGCCAGCGTGGCGTCCAGGCAGTTTTTTCAGCCATACTGGCAGCAAGAATCTTTTGTGGTCTGATGTGACCCTGCGCGGTTTCAGATTGTACAGCGGCTTCATCATCTTTTTGCGCCTCCTCACACGCATGGCCCTCCTGAATGGAGCCAGAGCTCGGCCAATGGGGGACGTCCTCTGCCGCTGCAAGAAGCCTTTGGAAGAGGAGCCACCCATCACCGAGTGACCTATTGGAAACATGGAAGTATTGAAAATAAAATAAAAAATACTGCTTGGTCAACATTCTCCGGCAGGCATTTACGCAGAGGTGGACGTACGTGGTGACCAATGGTGGCCTGTCCACGGCCACCACTGACCACTAACTGTCCACATCTAGCAGAAGATTTTGGTAATTGGTGTTGTGTGGTGTAGATAACACTGATCAACAGTTAAAAAAATAATGAAATAAAAAAAGAGATGCAAGTAAACCTTTATGGAATTTTTTTGCACTGATTCTGAATCTGCCCTTGTTTTTTTCTGAAGCACATCAGGTTTTCATAATAGTATTAATATAACAATAATGTTATATAGTAATGTCATGTCATGTCATGTCATTTTCCAAACCGCTTATCCTATACAGGGTCGCGGGGAGTTGCTGGAGCCTATCCCAGCCGTCAACGGGCGAAGGCAGACTACACCCCGGACTGGTCGCCAGCCAGTCGCAGATATAGTAATGTATTTAGTCATATTTATGAATTGAGTGTTATCTTCAGCAGCAGGTTGATTTTTTTTTTCTAAAATGTCATAGCTAAGAACGCATGGTAAAGTGCAACATGTACATTTAAGAGATCATTGTTTCATTGTCGGACGGCACGGTGGTCAACTGGTTAGCACGTCGGTCGATTGGTTAGCACGACCGCCTCAGTTCAGAGGTCGTGGGTTCGATTCTGGCTCCGGCCTTCGTGTGTGGAGTTTGCATGTTCTCCCCGTGCCTGCGTGGGTTTTCTCCGGGTACTCCGGTTTCCTCCCACATTCCCAAAACATGCTTGGTAGGTTAATTGAACACTCTAAATTGCCCCTAGGTGTGATTCTGAGTGCGGATGTTTGTTTGTCTCTGTGTGCCCTGCGATTGGCTGGCAACCAATTCAGGATGTCCCCCGCCTACTGCCCGAAGACTGCTGCGATAGACTCCAGCACTCCCCGCGACCCTTGTGAGGATAAGCGGTGTAGATAATGGATGGATGCTTGTTTCATTATCATTGTCAGTCTGCAAAATGGCGTCAGCCGTCTGTGACCACTGATTGGCTGTTAGCAAGTGAATCAGTGCATGTGATATAAATGGCAAAATCCAAGAAAGCAGCATTATCCAGTAAATTAAGATCAGATAAACATGTTTTTTTGTTTTTTTTCTTCTTTTTTTTTTAACTTAGGTTTGTTCCTGCTGTATTAAGAGTGTGTCGGCCAAGGTTGGGATAATATTTGTGCATGTTATTTCATGTAACCCTAACCGTGGATGATAAACAATTCATTTTGGGACATGTTGTTCAGTGTAGTTATGGCCGATTTAACAACTTCAGGGATGTGGACCTACAACTATGTACGCACTAGGCACGTGTCACCAGGTTGTGTAACATCGAGTTCAATCTGCTTGGATATAACAGCACTCGGTGTTTCGATCATTTATCAACTCAGTTGGGGCTATGCCACTGGGCTTGCACAAACGTGAAACAAATAGTCATTGTTTTAAAATCCTATTTGGGTGAACTCGTGTCATTACTCGCAAGTCAAGAATTAAAAATCAGCCGAGTAATGGCCAGTCTCTCGAAAAACTTGTCAGGTATTTGTAAATCGAAGTACAGTTGTAACTTGTAAGGATTTGAGGTCCATAATGGTAGCTCCAATATTTGGCGCACGTTTCCACTGCAAAATTGACACTACTCTGACTCTGTCAATGAAAAATGTTAAGCCCTATTTAGGCGTAGCCTACCAATGAAGAGAATTTTAATTTTGTTGACCCCAAAACTATACTGTAGTCATACAAAAAGAAGAATACGATGTTTAATCTACACAAGAGCTGATGGATCGACAGTTGTCACAAATGTACGCGCTTACGCGGGCGTGCAAGTGTGTGTACGTGTGTATGTGTGAGTGTGTTTTAGGGGGCTTGGGGTAGGGTCATTGTTGTTTTACCTTGAGCATGGTCGAAGTATGCGATATCCTCTTAAATCCACTGTGACTTTAACATGTCTTTCCCTTACGAGTCGCGTTTAATTACTCTTTTTGTCAAGGAGCTACAAAAAAAAAAGTGAAATAGAGCTAAACAGGTTGCGTTGCATTCTTATTGGCTGACAACTCCCCTTTGTTAATTTGCTTTCTAATCTACAATATTAACTTCTGTGTACGTATTACTACATGACTGTTGCACATCCATTTATACCGCAGAAAAAAAGAAAAAAAAACAAGCATCATTTTTATATGGTAGTATCAATCTCAAAATTCTCATTCATTCATTCATTTTGTGGTGTTTACTGACATAGTTTCCCAATGGGACCAAAGGTCGAGGGGTGTGTTGGGGGACGAGGTGTCTTCGGTGTTACAAACTTCCGTTTTGTTATTGTTGTCCTGTTTTCTCTGGCAAGAATGTTCAGTAAGGGTTTTTTTGTGATGCATTTCCTGCGTCTCCTTTTGCGCCACAATTTGGTGTTATTGCCTCAAGATTTATGTTTTGCTAAATAGCGCTACTGTGTGGTTGCAAGGGGAACTGTCAAAATGGAATGATTTGAACACTAACAAACAGTTGTTAAAAGTCTGTTCCTCCTGTTGTCAGTTTTTTTTTGTATTGAAGGAATGTAATGTGGACAACAAATTAACCAATGAGGGGGGCAAACTCCTATTTTAGATGTATTCTCAGTTTAATAATTGGAATTATTTTTATTATTATTGTTACTGTTATTGTAGAAATTGAAATGATGGTTGAATTTACTCAATTTAATTTCGTCAAGTGGTTGCACAAAATCATCTGAATCCAGATAAAGCAGATTTAAGCAGGCTACATCTACTTTAAAAACATATCTGGATACAGATGAATTTATTTTGTGCAACCACTTGGCGCACAACATTTTTTTTCAGTGTACAGGTATTTCTATGAATATATTATTGATGACTTTCAATTAACATGCATTTCACTATTACATTATTTTTTTGGTGATTTTCACTGGATATACATACAGTATGTAGTAGTATATACACTAGTAGTAGTAAATACAGATACATTTTAAGTGTACTATACATCTACTTAAAGAAATGCATATAAATCCAGATGATTCTATTGTGTGCAATCACTTCCCCCAATATATATATATATATATATATATATAATGATTTTGGTTTGGGGGGGCAACAAGAATTATTTGGGGTTAAAAAAGGGAAAAAAACAATGCATTTCAATAGGCGTCAATTACTGTATATGCAGATTGATTTTCAATTTTTTGGGGGGCGGGGGGTTATTTTATTTGTATTTATTTTACCTTTTCTTTAACAATTAATACAATACAATTTTATTTATATAGCGCATTTCATAACAGATAGGGCTGTAACAAAACATTTTACAATACACAAAAAAAAAGGCTGTGGTACATGTATTAATAAATATAGACATAAATAATATATAAAATATAAGTAAAATATAAATAAATAAAGCCAATAAATTGACATAAAACGCTATATACAATTGACACCGGAAAAGAAAATTTCAGTTCTGATCAAAAGCCAGAGAAAAGAAACCCAGTCTTCAACTGGGTTTTAAAAATGGACAGAGAGGGGGCTTGCCTAACAACCAATGGGAGCTCATTCCAGAGGGAAGGACCAGCGACAGAAAAGGCTCGATCCCCTCTGAGGCTCGGCTTGGTCCTTGGCACCTCGAGCAGCACCTGGTCCGCAGACCTGAGGCTGTGGGAAGGTGCGTAGGAGTGGAGGAGCTCGGAGAGGTACGCCGGGGCGAGGCCATTTAATGATTTAAAGACAAATAGGAGAATCTTAAATTGAACCCTGAAATTAATGATTATTAATTATTAATGAACTTGGCTGGGCAGTGGTGGGTTGGCGACGGTAGGGTGGGCTGGGGGTCTATGAGAAAATTGATTGGCCATGTGACGATTCACTCTTCTGCCTGCATTTTTTACATCACCAGATCCTCCCTCTTCTTCCTACTCTTCCTCCTCCTCTTCCTCCTCCTCCATCCTCCTCCTCCTCTTCTTCCTACCGGTGCTCCGTGCGCCTCAGCGCGGCCATGGTGGACTCCGGATCCGGCGAGGCCACGACGACGTCGAAGTCGTCGAGGAAGCCCTTCTCGGTACCGGAGATCCCCCCACTAGACCGCTGCGACTTCGGTCGCGCCAAGATCCGCGCCAGCGTGCGTTGGCTGCTGTGCAAGTCTTACGGCTGTGCAGGTAAGAGCACCCGCGGGAGGGGGATCCATCACTGCGTGTGCTTGGGTGGGGCGTTCCGTGGATAGCCCGCCCGGTTTCAGGGGGCCTTTTGCGAGTGTGTGTGTGTGTGTGTGTGCGTGCTCGCTCTCCCTTTCTATCGTCCATCATTGGTGCGCAGCTACCCGCGATCAAATTATCGCTGAGGTTGTCTCCCGAGCTCACGCGTGGGTTGCGTGGTTGCGGCATCATCAGTGCAACAAAAGACCCAAGAGCTGCAGCAGACCTGCAAAAGTGCTGTGCGGCGTGGAAGTGCAGGTCAGCACGCTGCAGAATATTGGTGTCGGTGTGACTCGCTGTTGCCTTTTTGTTGTTGGGGAACAAAAGACATTCGGGGGGGGGGAATGCAACGTTGCATACAAGATGCTTCACTTTATTGGTCCTTTGTCGTGGTTGGGTGGGTGACGTCATCCACGGTTACCGTGCCCCTGACTAATCAATGTTGTGTTTGCTGCATAGACTTTCCTCTTGAATTGCAGTATTGAGTATAGGATCCTACTAGCTGCAGAACACTTCTAATGGGGTATTAATACACAATTACTGTACATGACTGTTTAATGCCAGTCCCAGTTGAAGTTTGCTGTCTAAAACTAAACATAAAACTAGAATACTTACAATTTGTAATAAAAAAAACCCCACATACCTTAGTCTTTAGTTGGCTAATTTAATGCTAATACGTAATGGGAAAAGCCTATTTAAACCCTTTAAGCAACTGATACTTCAACCCAAACGGTACAGGAACACGATTAGTACTCAGAGTCATATGTTCTTTATCCTCTGCCTCAACACTGTATAGACGTACATACAGGATATTAATCTGTTTGCTAACAGCAACTCAGTTTGTTACACATTGAAATGCTGGTATGTTGAATGTATGTGTGTACCGTGCAGTAAAGTATGGCAGCCATGTTCGCTTCCGTTGATATAATGTGAGCCTGTCATGTTTGTGGCGAGGAGAGCGAGAGAAGCTCTAAGAGGGAAGGCTTCATGTGGAAATTGCCCACTGGGTGCCTTGTTGAATTTTAATAGATGCTATAAGGAAAAGAAGCCCAAAGACACACACACATAGACTGACCTGAGGCTTATTCAAGCAGACGTGGCCAAAGGATGACTCCAAAAAGTGTCTAGATGAAGACAATCCTTTCCTTCCTTTTAGCTGTACAGTCATTCAAGCCGTCTATCCTCATGACATCATTTGTGTTGAAATAGTGTACACAAAAAGTGAAGAATTTTACCAGCGCAAATTAAATGCTCATGGAATCATAAATAATACAGCAAACCTCCCTCCATCACACATCCAGGTTCGCAGATTATTTTGGTACAGTTAATAACTCCATTTTGTTCTTGTTTGTACTGGGTGTAATTCCATTATCAACCACAAGATGCCAACACACTCATTTAATTTGAGATAATTTGAGTTTTAATTAGAGAAGAAGAATAAAACAGGAAGGATTTTAGCACACTCAAGTTTTTGTTGAAATTATTGACTGTCATCCGCTGTAATCCTGCTTTTTTCGCTGACGCAAAGTGAAATCTGTAGGGTAATTTTATAGTATATGTTTTTGGGTGTGTATATTGATGTTTATTGTGTAAGTTTGTTAGTTTGGGGAAAAAAAGGGACACTGTATAATATTGTTATCCATTGCTCTTGCCGTCTCTCAATATATTAGAGGTATATGTGTTTAAATGTGTTTTTATTATTTTAAGTGTGTTTAAAGTCCTTAAGAAAATTAAGTTCTGTCAATGCTATAAAAGCCTACCTTGTTAGAAAGGTTCCGACTTTACTACTGCGCAACGACGCTAGCGTTTGAAATTGACCAATCGTTAATCACATGCTTTTGACCGTCTGATCCTGTTGCTGCTGAAAGATAATCCGCCAGACTACCTTTACGGAGCAATGAAATATCCAGCCAATAAAGTGACAGTCTTCAGTTCCAGATATTTTCAGACCCTCTTTTACCCTAACATTTGAAAACATTTGAAAAAATATAAATAAATTCCTGGGATTGAATGGCTGGACTGTGAAAAGGATTCAAAGGGATTGAATGAATTAATCTGCGTGGGTCCTAAAGTACAAAAAATGTGACGATTGTGAATGAGCATTACGGTTACTACTCACCTATTACTACCATTAATACCACCTACAACCACTACTACCAGAAACTATGAAAATATTAAATGACAGCTAAATGTATGTTTTTCACTAAGTGTGTTAATATGGTTCAAGCAGTGCTTCACTTTTTGTACCATTTCCGACTAAATTCCCATGAAAAGCAGTCAAAGCGAAGGCAGTCCCAAGATGGCAGTTCAGAAGCTCTAGCCATTTTTTTTTCTGATTATGCCTCTACGAGATTAGCTCAGCATTATGCTAACCGGGTTAGCGGGTGCTCACTCTGCTACTCTGCAGTCTCATTGTCTCTGTGGACGCTGCTGGGACATAATAGCTACTTGCCTTCTCTGTCGTTTCTATAGTGACGACGTTCCCATTTCCTGTGAAAAGATTTAATCCCCAAACCCGCTGTAGAGATTGACCGGATCACGCTCGTTGTTGATGATTGATGGGGACTAGGATTTATCTAAGAAAAGAGAGCATCTACACAGTCATAAATGGTCATAGACAGACAGGGAGGGAGCAATGGGAGTGGGAGACTCCCCTCCAGTCATCCCGACAGCTCGAGCATCCTTCGGAGGCTGCGACACCCGAATGTGGGTCAGTGTTTCGGTGCCGTCACTTTCACTGCGTCTTTGTCGTCTTCTTCGAATTGCGTGACCCGACTCTCACTTTGGTCCCGCCAACCCAGCTGAACTGTTCATGCAGAAGACAGCATTATCGGCTCGCAGGACATTACGAAACATTCACTGAGAAATAACTTTGTTTTACTTGTCATTATGACTTGGTATTGCTTTCAGTGTTGGGGGAGCAGTTACGTATTACTTTTTTTTTTCCCACATCACACTTATGTATGGTACAGTAATTCTAATCGCATGCACATTTGTGGGTCAGTTTTCATGAATTCTCCTATTTTCACATTTTGTAACCTATCCTCCATTAGTCTAAAGCCCTGTTTAAATCCCAAAACTGGTCCAAGGATGTATGTCGAATTGATATATCTTGACAGAGACAAGCTTTGTATTTTGGGGTGGGGCTGTGTTTTTCCTTGGTTTTTACAGAGAGTGTTCATCACATGCATGTAAACGTGCTCCTAGGGTGAAAAATTTCCCGCCCAAAATCTTCTATAATGTGTTTATTTTTCATGGTTTTAAGATGTAAAATGACTGAAATTATATTAAGTGTTTTGGCATAATAGTTAGTGGTAGGTTTAGGATATAAATTATTAATATAAGTCATTCTAAGCATTTATAGAGGGGGGACAAAGTTTGAAAAAAAAGGGAATCTGCACCTCTACATCCTATGAGCGTTCACTTTTCCCAATGTAACGACAGATTGCATGCGTCCGCAGAGAATGTGCCAGTGGAGTTGCGGGAGCCGCTCTACAAGGACCAGTATGACCAAGAGCACCTCAAGCCGGCCGTCTCCAAGCTGCTCCTCTCCCCGGAGATCTACTGCCGAGCTCAGGCCTTGCTGCTCCAGGCCCACGGGGCCCCCGCCTCGGCCTCGCAGGACTCGCCCTCCGACAACTGCGCCCTGCTGCACTTCCTCACTAAGAAAGGTGTGGCCCCGCAGGTCCAGGATGTGGACGTCACCGAGGAAGACCTCAGATGCACCCCCATCAAGATGGTAGGACTTCTGGTTAATGTAAAGTCATTTGTTTAGGTACACTGGCACAATCTAATCAGAGCTCTATGAACAGTTCACCTTTCCAAATATAACGCATTCATCCATTTTTTTCAACTTTAGTGCTTGTATATACACATGTGTATATACACATGTTACTGCGTATATCTACATAGGTTTGATTCTAAATGTTTGCCGTCAATGTTATACATTAATGGCCACATTATGCCGCCGCCCCTGTGTGACCTATATCTTTGCTACTGTAACAACGAAAATTTCCCCACTGTGGGATCAATAAAGGCATTCTTATCTTATCTTATCTTATCTGTCCTCTATGGCTGCAGCTCATATTTAAGAAAAAATAATAATCAATTACGCTGTCAATTATTGTGTAGATAAAAAAAATTATAAATTTTTATTTCCATCTCTATTAAAAAAACATGGCATTATTTCAAATTGACAGTACAGAAAATGCACAGCTAAACTAACTAACGAAAGTGGAATTTAAATCCTTATTCTTCAAATTTTATCCATCTGAGCAACAAAATGTAATGGGTTATTTATTCGCCTGTTTAATGGAGATCAGTTTTTCTAGCTAACACTCTAAATTACTGGTTATAGTTTGCAGTACTGGAGAACTAATTGGTAATCCTTTCTAAAAAAAAATAGATACGAGTGATTAGGTTTACAAATTCTTTGAGATACAAGCTGTCGTTTAACTGTTTGAAATAATTTTAGTTTTTGCTTTGACGCGCAGACCTGAGATACGAGCGCTGTGGTGGCAATGAACTCGGCTCAACACACTTTACAATGAGCAGCAGTTTGGCAAACAATTAATTTTATGCACATTTGATATCTTATTTAAATTTAATGCCAATACCAGTTGAAGTTTACAGTTGAATAGATAATAAAACCAAGAGAGCCACACAATTAGTCTTTAATACATTTAAAACAGTCAAAAAACTGCCTAAAAAAAGGCCCGTTAGCTTGATGCTAACGCTAATTAGTATCTGTGCTGCGATGCGTTAAAACCTTTAAGCAATGCATTCAACACAAATTGTGCAGCAACAACATGTAGACAGACATTAAAACCGTACTCACAGGCATATATTCTTTATCCTCTGCATAGAATGATGAATATTAGTGCCCTTCTTATGAGCTTAGAGTGCAATTGAGGTGTTATTAGGAATCCCATTTGGGCTCTAGGTAGGACTCGCCCTGCTGCAATAAGATTGGTTGCTACTATTGTTATAAAGGAAGAATGAGTGTCTTACCTTGTGCAAGTGTACCTTCATGTGATGACTCATAATAGATGAACTACTTGTCAATATCATATTTTCTCGTGTTTTGGCCGCCGATGGGTGCAGAAAGCCCACCTGGCCCTGATGGACTCGATGATGTCGCTTGCCGCCAGGGAGATCGTGGACAGGGTAAAAATGGCGGCCGAGGCTGAGCAGATGGGCGTCGGGGCCCCTTGGGAGAACGCGCTGCTCTTCTGGGTCAATAGGGTGAGTCGGCAATGGTCCTCCTTAGTCACAAATGTAAAGTATAAAGACCTTTTCACACTGCACTTGCTCAGCGTGAGAGGTTCGCGTTGCAGCACGGAAATATGATGGTGCCCCATTGCCAGCGTGCCCATATTTGGAAGTACTGACGTAGTAGCACCAGGAAGTAAAAAGAGAGACTTATTTAAGGATTGCTATTGTGTGCTGTGATGTATAATCAGCGAATATGTCCGTTAATTGTCACTGCATTGTCTTTACAGTTGAACCAGAAGCTGAGAGAAAGCACAGAGGAAGAAGAAACGCCCAAGCAGTCACAGCAGAACGCTGACCCGCAACCCTCCCAGGAAACGGTACACTACTGTACACGCGCACGCGCACGCACGCACACACACACACACCATGTGTGACTTCCTTCATTGAAGTGTGTCAGTCCAGCCTCTAACATCCTCATCCTCATTATGCCTCTCTGTCCCCGTCCCTCCTCCTCGGGCTCGTCTGTGTTGTGGCACCTTGCTTTCCAGCAGGGCCCGCCCACCCGTTGGTACTGGAAGCTCGTCCCCGTAAGTGTGCGTTCTCTTGTTCATGTCCTCTCGACGTGTGTGTGCGTGCAATCGCCGAGGCTGACGCCGCTGTGCCTGCTGGAAATGCCACATTATGATATTTATGTATATGTGCGTGTGTGTCTATGTGTGTATGTGTGTGTGTCCTTTTATTAGCTGCCTGTCATGTCAGCTGACCAATGAGAGTGTGTTCATTTGTCACTCAATGTGTTGCCTGTCCATGTTTGTACTCTCTCTCAAGCCACAAATGCATGTTGAGTTCCAAGACTTGGTCTTGGTAATTGTTGTAACTAACTAACTAACTAACTAATGAAAGTTACTTGCAAATCCAACTAACTGCTGAACTAACTTACAAAACTAGCCAACTTACTAATGTTACTTGCAAAATGTACTAACTAACTAACTAACTAACTAACTAACTAACTAACTAACTAACTAACTAACTAACTAACTAACTATAGTTAGTTAGCAAATCCAACTATCTAACTAACTTATAAAACTAGATAACTTACTAATGTAACTTGCAAAATTTACTCACAAAACAAACTAACTAACTAATGAAAGTTACTTGCAAATCCAACTAACTAAAGTAACTTACAAAACTTACTCGCAAATCAAATTCAGCTAACTAACTAACTAACTAACTAATGAACTAACGAACTAACTAACCAACTAAAATGTACTGAGCGACTGACTAAAACTGCAGCGTGAAAATCCCCCAATAAAGTTCAGATGTTTTAGTTGCATTTTTCTGACTACAAATACTTTTTGGGGTTTTCTAGCAGAAGCCTGCTTCTGGAACCTGGAACTGTTCATAATTCCCGCCACCTTAACTAAGGCCCCAGTCCCAGCAGACGAAAACCAGAATCTTGTAGACCAGGTGTGCCCAAGTCTGGTCCTCAAGAGCCCCTATCCAGCCTGTTTTACGTATGTGCATCCTTATTCCAACACACCTGATTCAAAAGCGTGATAATGATCCTGATGATTTGAATCAGGTGTGTTGTTGTGATCCAAAACAGGCTGGAAAGGGGATCTCGAGGACCGGACTTGGGCACGCCTGTTGTAGCCTTTTTTGTTTCCACTGTCACTCTTTGAGCAACGAAATAAATAACTTGTAAACTAGATAATGGATGTCTCTTTTGAGCCATCGAGCCAAAAACAGCACTTTAAAACGAAGGCATTTTGATTATGCAATTGGAATATGACTCTGTATTAAACATAAAATGCACACTTGTCACAAGCCTTTAAGTCATCAGTTTGATGAGGAGGAAGGGGGTGATGGGGAGGAGGGAGGTCAAGCCACATCCATCTTGTTTGTCCCCCGCCTCGACCCCCCATTGCCCCCCCCCCCCCTCCCCAGTCCCCTGTGTGTCACAGCGTGATGATTTTTATTTTCAGGGGGGCCCCTTTGTCATTTTTACGCTTGTGTCCCTCTCTCTGCCATGCCCCCGTCCAGCATGCTATCGCTTTTTGTTTGAAGGAGTCGGGGAACAAACCTCCAGTGGTAACGTATAACAGCTCGCTCTTGTCGTCATCCACGTCTCCCCCCTCGCAACGCACCCCACCCACCCACCGACTAAACTAACCTCCACCACATCTGCTGTAACATTGACAACAAAGCTGATGGAATGAGTCTGATGTCAGTCAGTCAGTGTGTGCACTTCTGCTGCATGCGGGACACAAATCCTCACCTAAAGCCACTTTTTTTTTCCAGCTTCTTCATGTTTAGTGATGCCTGTTTTTGTTTTGTTTTGTTTTGTTTCATACAGCTTGAGACCGCACCCTGTGTTTGGTGTGTGCTTATTTTGTATGACCTGACACATGCTATCTGGTCACAACATTAGGTACACCTGCACCATCTGAGGAAGCAAATCAGGAGTGTGTTTGGTGTCGTGGACGAGAATATTGCTGGACTGCGATTTGACATCGTCAAAGATGTTCACCTTCAGCTACTACCTAACAGGATTTGAAAAGAGTCATTACACTTCTAAATAATTCTGAAATTGATATATTTTAGTATACAATCTCAAGTTGAACATTACTATGGACATACAGTATTTTATTTTTACATCTATAGATCTAAACTTGTATTTAAATAGTTTTATATCTTTCACAATAATAATAATACTAATAATAATGATAATGATAATAATAATTATCATTATTATAATAATTATGATGATTATTGTAAATGATAATTAGGTTTACATTTAAATATGCATTAAAAATATTTTTCTTATTTAAATAAAATATGCATTTTATAATTGCCAATAATGTTTATTACATATTGGAATTTTTACATTTAATGTAAAATTTAAGGCATTTCCATTCTAAGCATTTGGACTGTTAAACATTTTAACTGAAATTATAAACAATTTAATTTACTTAAATTACAAAACAGACTGAGAAATTACATATATTTTTATTAAAAATTACATTGAATTTTACTGATTAGTGTTGTATAAATTTTTTAAAGGTAATACTAGCATGCTACATTTGATTTTAAGATAATAACAATAAAATCCCAAATACAATGTGTAAAAATGAAAAGAATCCCAGATCATATTTATTGACACAATTTATTTTTATTGCAGGCTCCAAATCTGAGTACCAATGTTTGCTAATCAAAAGTGAATGTTATTTTATTTGCAGTAATTTTGATACAGCTCTTGCATTGGTTGTCATGAGATTGTGTAGGTGTACCTAATGAAGTGTCAGTGAGCGGCCATTGTCTTGAATTTTCTGTGGGCTTTTTCTTGCCGTGGCTTCACAGCTTGACTTAATTTCTTTCTTTTTTTGTTTTGTTTTTTGAATCAACTGAGGAGTACCCACACCTCTTCTAAGTTCGAATACCCAAATGTGGACGGCCCATCTTCAATATGCTCTCTGCTCTTCCATTAGATCCGCTACAGGAAGGACAAAGTGCAGTCCAAGCTGACTCCCACCTTCCCCCTGGTCACCGCGGTCAAAGATCTGTCTAATGGCTGTGCTATAGCTGCTGTGCTGCACTTCTACTGCCCCGGCGTGTTGCCTCTAGAGGGTACACACACACACACATGCATCATCAAATATTGATATTTACCTCCTGGCACATCAATAACCAACCAGTACATATCGTTTCTGCCAGATGTATGTCTGAAGGACACCATGTCAGTGGCCGACAGTCTTTACAACCTGCAGCTGATTAAAGAGTTTTGTGAGAGCAGCTTGCAGAGTTGCTGCCTCCTTCCCCTGGAAGACCTTCTCTATGCTCCACCACTTCTGCACGTAAGCTCCACCCTCTTTTAAATGTACTTGACATCATTCATCATTTATATGTGGACAACGAGTAGCGTGCCTCACTGGAAGACACGTGAACCACATGATTTGTCCTCTATAGCTAGTCATGGAAAAAGTTCAATAACAAATAATGGAGAATAAGTATACTGGTGCTCAACCACCAGTCCGCAGTCCGGTACCGGTACCGTTTGTACCATTTAGTATCGGGCCACGCAGACAGATTTTGGATTTTTTTTGTAGTGGAGCATATTTGGAAACGTAAATGCTGTAAAATCGTGAGACATGGTGGTACCAATCGTTGTATAGGTCATTATAGCAACCTCGCAAAGTACATTGGTGGTGCGGCACGTACTGTATTTGTGTACTTAATTTTGAAATGGCTTCTATATGCGCAAAGGTCGCTATGTATATGAAGATTTATTACCAGGCAACGTTACATCGAGACTATTTGTGTTTTTGTTAGTCTTATTCTGAGGTGAAACTGCCACATATGACTGCTACTCTATCTCCATATTCTTTTTTTAACATGATGGCCGATTTATAATCCATTGCTTTTTTTTTTCCGCCTCAGCTGAACATCATGAGTTTCGTAGCTGAGCTGCTGGAGTGGTTTGAGATCAAGAAGCCTGATTTTGTCCAAGCGATACAAGCCATTGACCTCACAGGTGAGTTTTGGGTCACGTCATCAGTCACGTTTCTATCTAGTCAGCAGCGGTCCAGGCTTGAATGGCGCCCTTGTGTGAAGCTCCTCTCGAGCTCCTGCACTGCCTCTCTGTCCATCTTTAAAAGTCATCCAAACACCATTTTATTCTCCGGCTTTCAACTCAGCATTTTTCAACTCAGTGTTTTTTTGTGTTTACTGTTTTTATGTTATTAATGTATTGTTTTAATTGTCTTTGTTTTAATGTCTGATTTTTACTTTGTGTGCAGTTGTGGCTGTGTTTCTAAAGTGCTATAGAAATAAAGTTGAGTTGAGTCTTATTTTTTTTTTTAATTTTGTACCGCACCAAACTGAACCGAACTGTACTGCTTGTTGGACAGTAGCCCTGATATGCAGTTTGTGATAAGCTGCACCTCCTTCTTGTCTTTCAGATGTCTCGGGTGTAGTGTTCTGTACCAGTCCAGTCAGTGGGAACAGCAACAGGTAGAAAACAATGTTGCTTCAGTCTAGAATACGATCAACTATGGTCTCACCAGCACTTTTTATCCACCACCTTTCCAGCGGATCTCCTTTGTTCGTCTTCAAACAACCTTTTGTGACCATCCCTTCCCCAGTATCACCAGGTAAGACACATAAAAATATTGGAACAAACCTCGTAATCAATGAGACTTTGGACTACCAGGTTCCCTCACCTTCTCGCAGATCATTTGCGCCCCCTGTGGTTCCGCAGGATTTTTTTGTGGAATGTATCCATCCGCCTGTCACTTAGATCCCTGTTGTATTGTGGAAATCTGTGGTTTATAGAAAACCTTTTTATGGGTTTGTACTGCATATTTACTTTTTGTAAAGACTTCGCATGTAACACTAGAGAAGAAAATGCCTGTCTATATTGGCGGAATTTCTTCTATAGCAGGTGGATCTGGAGCTTATTCACTGTCGTCCTTGTAGGTGATCTTACTCAGACACGTTGGGCAATCCCAATGTCTTGGTTTGGGGAAAACCCTTTCCTGTTTCCAGTCCAGCGCAATACAAGGTCCATAAAAGCATGCTTGCATGAGCTTGGCGTGGAGGAGCTTGAGACACACTCCAGGATCTTGCCTTCCCAGAATTCAGTATTTGCTTCTATTTTCACAACTAATTTATGATTATATGTCCTTTCAGAAAACAAAAGCTGGACAAAGAAACAAATCAGGTATTAAACTTGCCGGCTGTGTTCTTCTGTAATCAATGTGCTGTTGTGTTCATACTTTGCCTTAATTTTCTAAACCGTCTTACTTTGGCTTCTGTGGTCTCACTGCACTCACATCTTCACTCCCCCACCACCGCCACCGCCATCATCCGCCCTCCTGCAGTCGTCCTCTGTCCGCAGTGACTTTCAGCATCCCATTTGGGCTGGACAGTGATGTTGATATTGTCATGGGCAACCCAATAGATTCTGTCTTTCGCTCTGTCAGCACGGACAGCCTGGGCGCCGGCATCCCCGCAACGGCCTCGCTGGCGGGGATGACTCGCGTTCCGTACAGCCCCCCGGAGGATCTCAGCCACCTGGTCAGCGCTTCGGCACCATCGCAGCGGTCTTCTTGGGGGCCTTATATGCACCCGGCGCCTCTGGGAGAGCTGCCCACTGTTGAAGAGGCGGTACCTGTGGCTCCTGGCGGTAAGGATCGAAACAAGGGAAGGACTGCAGAGAAAGATGTGAAAGGAGTTACGATAGCAAGACCAGAACCTCGGTTATGTCCCGAGGGCGCCCCTGCTGGTTTCTTCCTGCACTCCCCATTGGAGGACAATCCTCAACTCAGTAGTTCTGCCCCCTGCCGTTCGGGAGTCATTTATCGTCCGGTAGGTGGCGAGGCAAGTAATAGCGGCGGTCGGGGCGAGAGGAAGGAGAGGCAGTCGCGGGCAACCGATATGTCACGTGACGATGACTCCGTCCTGCGAGACGGCAGTGTTGACTCATCAGAAGCATCTGACGACACCCCCAGAAATGCCCCTGGTAATATGCGACCCAGTAAAAGTCATCAGGGGCACTACAGCGCCAACAACAGCCCACGCATGACAAGCTTTGCAGAGCGACGGGACAACAGAAGAAGACATCCCGTAGCTTCTGGGGAAGACTTCGTCACTACCCCGACACCGACGACCCCGGGAATGCCCCACACTCCTTTCACACCGGCAGGAACTCCGAGTCAGAAGGACAGCCCGGGCCTCAAAGGGACCGAGCCGGGTTCAGAGGCCTGGGAGCTGGGAGCTCGTCTGGAGGAAAAACGCAAAAGTATTGAAGCCCAAAAGCGACGAATCGAGGCCATCTTTGCCAAGCACAGACAAAGGCTCGGAAAAACAGCTTTCCTTAAAATGAAACGAGAGCAAGGAGAGGGTGGGGGGGGTGAGGCAACCGATGAGGATAACCTCTCTCTGGAGGAGCGCCTCACTCACATGGAGGAGCAGCTGAAAAAAGAGGAAGAGAAGGAAAAGACAGAAAGGGAGGCAGACAAGGAGAAAGCCAAGGCATCCGTCTCCAACCCCCCACGGCTGGAAAAGCAGGTCACGTTCTCGATTGACAGCCAAAAAGTACAAGAGAAAGAAAAAATACCGGAGAAAGAGAAAGGAGGTGATGGCATCCTTGTGGAGTATAATGAAATAGTCCAGAAACTGAGTGAAGCTTTGCAGTCACTGCAGAAGGACATGCATAAACTAACTGAACAGCAGCAGCAGCTTCTGGGCAACCAAAGGCCAAGAAGCTCCCAAAAAGTCACCCCGAAGTCAAAACCTAAAAGTAACACAAAGGCACCTGCCAAGACCCCTCCTGCCACACCCACAAAGACACCCCCAAGAACCCCTACCAAGAATTCTGGCATGAGCACCAGCAAAGCCTGGATGATCCCAACCGGTCCCAAAACTTCCTCTGTGTCTTCGCCATCCCGGCGGACCCACAATCTCTCTGCAGCTACTTCGCCAAAAACAATAGTCTCCTCCTCCTGTCCCGCCCCCCGCACCAAGATCCACATCTCATCTGCACCCCGCAGTCCCAAACACCAACCAAGAACGCAACCTCATCCACGACCCTCAGAGCTCAAGTTTCCCCCTCTCAATCGTGTTTTGACCCCGACTCACACTGTGGATACCCTCCCCCACTTGCGAAGAGTGTCGCCCAGCAAGTGTCAAGTGCAGACAACGTCGTCCTTCCGCATCGGCGGAGTGAAAACTCCCCAGGAGGTTTCTCAGCCTGCGCCGCAACCTGATGATAGCACCTCAGACACCGCATCGAGTGAGACACCAACCCAGTTTAGCCTGGAGCTCGAGCAGGATGATGCCGAGGCAGCCACGGTGCCCATACCGCCTCACCCGAGGGCCACCAGTGGCAGCAGCTCCGGAGCCCCTTCCGAATGCTCTTTTGAGAGTGAGACTTTATCCATTTTTGCCGCATGCGGCACAGGACAGGCCAGAGGCAGAGCCGGAGATGCCGAGAAGCATTGCAGTACGATTGAGGTGTCGCTCTCCTCCCTCGGAAGACCGGAGGGAGGCGGTGACGAACCGACGGATGAGGGGCAGGACTTTTCTTCCGATTCCATGAGTGATCAACTAGAATCTGCGGTGGAGCCCGGTACTTTAATTACTTCCAATGCCGCAGAGCAGCTGGATTCAGCCACAGAAGCTGGGAACTCTTCAGACCAACAAACGGAATCCAGTGAAGGCCAAGCAAAGGCCGATGCTGTGGAACCGCTTGAAAGCAACAATGAGCTTGGAGCCAGAGGAGGGATAGGATTCTTCTTCAAGGTGAGTGGTCACAAATAAAGACAAGATCAGTAGTCCCCAACATTTTTTGCACCATGGACCAGTTTCAACAATATTTTGACGGCCCGGCATATGAACAATGAAAAAATGAATTATTAAAAAGACAACTCACCATTACGCTGTATGTAGTTGTTGTCAGATGGTCCCGCCTTTTTGTAATGGGAGACATCACAACCCAGTTTGTGTCCAGTCTACTCTGTAATTTTGTTTCGGATGTTATCATTTTGCAAAATCCCATTTCATAAATATAGGGTGATGGAATTGAAGCAAGGTATACAGTGCCTGTGTTTGTAGTTTTGAAGGCCTCATTTGAGAACCTGTTTCCACGTTAAGCCGAGAGGATTAATCGGTATTTTAAGTAGGACAACTGACATTATCTCTTATCCTAGAAATTTTTTTCCTCAAAGCGCTTGCTTTTCTGTCTCAATATTTGTTTTTTTAGCCCGTGCCCAAGAAGCTCGGCAAAATATTTTTTATTCCTTATTGCTAACCTGTGGGGTTACTTTTTTTTTTACTACCATACCACATGACCGGGACGAGTGACGTGTTACAGAGGCACAGGCAGCGGCACCTGATTTTCAAAACAAAAGTTCTTTCCGACACTGATGATCAATATATTAAATAATTATAAGTCTCTCTGTGCCGTACTGGACCATGGCCTGGTGGTTGGAGACCTCTGGTCTACATGTTTAGTTTCTTTGAACTACAAGAGTGTTGGAGCGAGGATGGATGGTGGTGTTGTGGTATCTGCAGGAGGATGTAGACAACGAAGAGGGGATGGCCCAACGGAAAGCTCTCCTTTTGGAGAGGCAGCAAAGGAGAGCTGAGGAGTTGAAGAGGAAGCGGCAAGAGCAAGAACGTGAAAGAAGGTGAGGCCCAGTCCAAAAACAATGTCTTGGGTCAAATCAAAGCTAAGACCGTTTCCCTTTTTCTTCAGAATGGAATCTTCTGACAAGACTGCTTCTTCTCCCTCGAACACACCTCATGTTGGAACCATCTCACCCTCTCCCACTCCTCCGGCCACTCCAGCGCGACGTGGAGATTTCACGCGAGCCGAATACGCCCGTCGGCAGCAGCTCCGTATCATGGACGACCTGGACAAGATGTTGCAGCAAAAATCAACCAACCAGGGACGATCGCCTGTCAGGAAGACGCGGACGCGCGCACGGCCTCGCAGCGTCACCAGGGGTGAAGCCCAGCTGTCTCTGAGCCCCGCCAAAAAAGCCACCGGTAAAGAAATACCATCAATTGTCAGTACGATAGTAGCAAAGAACTTGTTGACCACTGCTTTTGTTCCTACAGCCTCTAAGATGACCAAGTCTCACTCGTCACTCAACCTGGCAGCCACAGATGTGCCTGGAAACAATGATAAGAAAGTTCAAAGGTTTGATCTGCGATTACGTCAGATGAGAATTGCTACCATCTCAAAAGCCTCGTTTCCACCATTCATCATTAAGCGTGCCTGTTGTGAATAGTCAACTCAGCCGCAAACCTCGAGTGCTATAAACCTCACTTCATTTTATGTTCGGATCAGTTTTACGAGTGATTGATTGGAAAACGGAGATAGCACCTTCATTAAAGTGGAAAACAACATAAACATATTTTTTTTCAAGAATATATTTCCCAGCATGCCCACTATTTGAAACACAGCATTCTGATTAATATTACATTAGTTCAATATAAGTTAAGCAGCAAAAGCCACCCCTTTTTTAGCCATCTCAGTGGGCGGCCATTTTGTCACTTCTCTCGACTGAAAATGACATCACAACTGCTCGGGGCTCAGGTAACGTCCAATCACGGCTCAGCTTCAGAAAACAGGTCAGCAGTGATTGGTCGTTACCTGAGCCCCGGGCAGTTGAGATGGTGACAGAAGTAACAAAATGGCCGCCCCCAGAGATGGCTAAAAACGAGTAGATTAATTCTTATTCCACAAATGCAATATTAATCAGAATGCCTTCAGCTTGCATAGAACTTATTCTTGAAAAAAGTATGTTTGGGTTGACTTCCTATTTAAGTGTATTACATCAAGCTACGATATGTGATCTGTGATCTGTGCCTGGCAGCCGACCCGATTCGCCAGCCGGATGCGTGACGCCGAGCAGACTTTCGAAGCAGAACGGAGACTGGGAAACCGGTTCAAATGGAACCTCGCCTGCCCCGGAATACACAGGTCTGGAGCCTTGTCACAAACCTCCACATGAAGACGCACACAGATTTTCCAATAACAGCAAGTGATGTTCCGTTTACCTGATCAGGTCCAAAGCTCTTCAAAGAACCCAGCTTCAAGTCCAATAAGTTCATCATCCACAACGCTCTGTCTCGTTGCTGCTTGGCCGGAAAGGTCAACGAGCCCCAAAAGAACAAGATTGTCGAGGTACAAACAAACCAATTCGTGTCATGTCAACTCATTTCAATGGGAAAAATGGATTTGATACACCATATATAGTTACGAACTTGGTCATGGAATAGATTCAACGTGTAAGGTGGTATTGCAGTTGGTCAATTCATGAACAGCGAATAGGCGAGGGTACATGCACCATTTTGACCTGCTCGCCCTCCAACCACAGGAGATGGAGAAGAGTCCCGCCAATCACTTTCTCATCCTCTTCCGGGACGCCAGCTGCCAGTTCCGCGGCGTCTACACGGCCAACCCCGATTCGGCAGAGCTTGTCCGCTTGACCGGCGTGGGCCCCAAGACGATTAGCTCAGCCCAGGTGGAGTCCATGTACAAGTACAGCTCGGATCGCAAGCAGTTCAGTGCCATCCCCTCGAAGACCATGGGCATGAGCGTGGACGCATTTACCATCCCTGGACACCTGTGGCATGGTGGAGGGGCGGCGGCTGCGGGAGGTGGAGGAGGAGGAGGAGGAGGAGGAGGAGGAGGCAGCAGGAGGGCGAGCATCACAAAGAAGGCGCTCGTTTCCAAGTGACCCACATCTCATTTATATATTGTTGACGGACTATGTAGGATTTGACCCTGAGGGTCTTTGCAGTGCAATTCTCAACCTGTCGAGTCTGTCAAATGCTCATAGTTTCTCTCATAGTCAGAGTAAGAAGTATATTGATTTAAAAGGACAACCTAGCCAATACAAGATGTCCCGAGCTAACTTATATCTTTCCATCCGTTTTTTTCATTGGGGTTACAGGTGAGCTGGAGTCTTGGGTGTGATGCCCCCAACCACTACTACTTGCTTTTATATAGAGCTTTTCGAGCTATGCAAAGATGCAAAGGATCTATTTGCAACCAAAACACAGTGGTGCCTCGAGATATGATTGACACGAGTTTTTCGAGATACAAGCTGTCAGTCGGCCATTTTTTTTGTTGTTATTTTTTTTTTTTGCTTTGACTTGCAAACAATGTTCAATTCAACTTACTTCACAAGAAGCAGCAGTTTGGCAGATAGTGAACATTTAATGAAAAATGTGGCTTCCAGTTGTTTAATACCACTCCTTGTTGAAGTTTACTGTCAAGCCCAAATTTAAAAAACGTCATGTACACCTTGTGTATCTAAAACAAGCAAACTACGTTGCCTTAAACCAGGCTCCCACTAGCTTTATGCTAACATGAATGGAAAATGCCATTTACACGCTAATGTTAGCATTGATAGTTTACAAGCGTTTTAACAAGACATATTTGAACACAGTTGAACAATACATGTAGGCAGATAATATAACAATACTCACAGGCATATATTCTCTCTGCTCTATGAAGCATGACTAATACTACAGCAACATACATATGAGTAGTAGAAGAGGAAGGAAGAGGAGGAGGTGCTCTAGTCTTCTTCCTTGATTCCTGATGTACTGTATACGCCAGTACTGCCTCATTGTGGCCAAGGCGGGCACACCAGAAGGAGCAGCACAATGAATTGGATTGCAGCATTAAATCATGATGCAGAAACGGTTTAATTCTTCTATTGAATTATGTTATTACCCTTTTTTTTTTTAATAAACATTTGTTTTTTCGGCGGAAATTATAGGCATTTCCATTCATTTCAATTGGGAAAGATGATATGAGAGTGTTTTGAGCTACAAGCACGGTAATGGAACGACTTCGAGTATAATCATAAAGTCATATCTTAAGGCACCACTGTAGTAACAGAATTTCTCTTTATAACCCCAAAAATGATTTGCTCCACTTTCTGCTTTGTGTCAAGGTCACTTTTGTGAGCATAAGTAACTGCTTAAAAACGTTACTTACTACAGATGACTCTTGTTTTGGATCTCAATGTAGAGATTTGCAAATGAAGGGCGGCTGGCTGGCCATCCCAAAATCTTGAAAACCGAGAAACTCTGCATTTTCAACTTTAACCGAAAGCTGTGGCATAGCAGTTTTTCAAAAATGACTAATATAAAACGGACGATTTATCTTATTAAAGTTGAAGAATGTCAAAGTGGGGCTTACAATCCCTTCTGTTGCTTACTGGCCTTCATAAGAACGACACGTTTTTCTTTTGTTTGGTATTTTTTTAGGCACCCCAATCAAGAGGATTATTGAATGACAGATCGAAGATGCTGTTGATGTTCCTTCTCAGTGCTCTGCAACGGGCCTTTTTTAACTGATCTTCCAACTTGGGGAGAAAGAACTCTGCTGATTTATTAAGGATGTCCAACAAAAATTGACTATGGGATCCCACTTGCTGGGTAGCTGTGGATTTTGAGCAGATTAGGTTACTTTTACCTAAAGTTGGTTTAATTCTACAAAAATATAAACACAACACTTTTGTTTTTGCTCCCATTTTTTATGAGATGAACTCAAAGGTCTAAAACTTTTTCCACATACACAATATCATCATTTCTCTCAAATATTGTTCACAAACCAGTCTAAATCTGTGATAGTGAGCACTTCTTTGCCCAGAGAATCCATCCCCCTCTATTGGGGGGTCTGGGAACCCAGAAAACCAGTCAGCACTCACCAGCCCCCAGAAATTGGTGCGTCGTATCAGGAAGTGCATCCCGCGTAAAAACACAAACACTGTGCCAAACATATCGTATGACGGATTTTATATGGCGACACCAGACAAGTGCTTCTTCTTCTTCTTAGGAAATAGTAGTAGTCAATTTTAATGTAGCTAGACTGATAACCTGGTCTGCCATTTTTTTTTAGTAGCTTTAACTCATCAGTATGGGTACATTATACCCCTTATTGGATCAAATTCTTGACCGAACATGCTGGTTCAAACCTTAACCCAATGCACTGGGTAAAAACAACCCAGCACCTGCTCAGTTCCTTTTGGACCCAGCGGTGGTTTAGCTATTTCACCCAGTTTCGGTTAGTGTACCGATCGAGTGTAACGTCAGCATCACAGGTCCACAGCTCACTGAGACAAAGCTCAAGCTCCATTTGATGACCTCCCATGATTTAAACCCTAAAAATGTTAACTATTTCATATAAATTAGTTGGTCCAAATATTTTCATTGACAATAAATCTGCTGGCACGTTATGTAATTAGATAATTGATTTTTGGGGGGGGAGGGGGGCGGTCGTGGGGGTCCGCTAAATTATTACAACAAATATTACGAGACTCTTGATATAATTTAAATGCTCTGAAGTGGGCCAGATGAAAGAACGTAGTGGGCCGTATTATTTCGTCCACCCCTGCGTTACATGGAGATCCAGAAATATGCAGCAGTATTGTGTTACATTCACAACTGGTCATGTTCTACTGGTTTTACTTCAATTTTTCAACAGAAATCCAATCTGTGAGGACATTTCGTCAAACATGTTCATATTTGTTTTGGATGAAAATTACATCTCAGTTGAATGGTAATCGTCTGTAGAGTGAATGAGTGAATGAGTGAGTGAGTGAGTGAGTGAGTGAGTGAGTGAGTGAGTGAGTGAGTGATAATTTTAGCTATTGTACGCTTATGCTCCCCAAAAAATAATAATAAAAAACCCCCTGATGTTCCTGGTTGCAAAATGAAGCTGATTTTTGTACCTTGAAATGAAAGGAGTTTAGCATTGTGCTCCTTTGGAGTGCACGTGAACATAAAGTGGTGCTTTTCAGAAATGACTTTCGTGTGTGAAATGACAGATTAAACTCTTCTTCAATCAAAAGAGCTGATTGTGACATGATTTGTTCAATTAGGAGTGTATTTTTAGTCATGCGAAGGGAATATCATGAGGTCATTTTCAAAATCGACTTTTTCTTAGTTCTTTGTAAACTGAACACAAAACATCTTCGACATTTTTGCTTGATACTTTAAAACATTTTTTTTACATGTATACTATATTCTGCATGTTTTAATAGCTTTAAAATAGACTTACAGTATTAACTTAATCGCATTGTCAGGTATGCCCCTTACCTGCTGACCCAGCAATTGCATGAGCGTCCATTCAACTGTTTTCATCAAATATTGCACTTTAATAAATTGGAATAACCATAAATAAATACGCCAGAATTTATTGAAATCATTCATCATTATTGTTGTTTAATATTTCTCTTTTATTCTTGAAAAAAATGCTTTTATCATGGACTAATTTAGCAAGTGTTGTAAAAGCAACGTCATAAGTATCAAAAACACATATGATAACCAATTTTGACATTTTTCTTGCTTGACTTTGTGAATTCCCTAAGCCTTGAACGCACCACAGGGAAAGTATCATCCCTATCACAAAGTAAGGGAAATGTTGCTACATATGAAGCAATGAGGCCAGCCGGATATTTCAGTCATTTTTATTGCTCTTTCCTCTGAACACCCCAAATGTTGCTAGTGACACAAACACCCCACAAACTCACGTTGATGACATTCACTAATTGTGTGGCTTAGCTATCGTTGTATTTTATATTAATTCACCGCGACAAGAGCCTAAGAACATTTATTGCAATTGTACTGATGCATCTGAACTACTAGGACACAATATGGTGAGAAAAAAAAAAATTTGAAACAGGCACTTCGAATTACAAATTGGACCGGTTACATTCCTCAAATAATGGCAGTTTCTCTAACAGACATCCACTTTGCAACATTTACCTGCTACAGTTCAGGGTGGACTGAATTGAATTTGACATTTGTTGCTAACCTAAAAAAGCACGTAAATGTCTCTCATTAAAATGTGGGGACTGCGTGCGGGTTCAATTCACACAATTAAGGCTAAAGTTCCAGAAGACGGTTTGCATGTATGTCTAATGATTGTTCTAACTTCACTTTCATTTGTTTTAATTGTAATGTAACAGTAATTTGATTCCAAAAAAGTGTTCATACGATACAATTACTGTACTTTCCACTTCTGTGATGTAGTCTGAGTTATTCAACGCAGTCCCTTGACTACTCATTGCAGATATTTGGTCATTTTGTGATGGAAGTTAGCCAAGCGCAAACATGCTTTAATGTGCAAAAGTTGCGATGAATGACATGATTATGTAGTGCATAGAATCAAATCAAAATCAAACGTTTGAAGATTGATAATACCAGTGATTCCCAACAACAGTGCCACGGGAAATTATCCAATTTCACTGCATTGGTCCAAAAATGACTTCTTGACCACAAATAAGGTATCTTGTTCATCTGTCTTTGCCAGAGACATAAAGGGCAGGCGGGACAAAAAGAATGCTCTTCAGGTGCAATTAATCTTTCATACAACAGGATCATACAGTAGTTTTGTGCTGAACTAAACAAGCGCAGATCTCATGTATCAAGTAATTTGGGGGTTCAATTGACCCTAGGGTTAGGGTTTCCAGCTAGGGTTTCAAACGAGGGTTAGGGTTTCATTCTAGGGTTCCAAACTAGGGTTAAGGTTTCAAACTAGGGTTAGGGTTTCAAACTAGAGTTAGGGTTTTCCAGCTAGGGTTCAAACTAGGGGAAGGGTTTCTGGCTAGGATTTCAAACTTGGGTTAGGGTTTCAAATTAGGGTTAGGGGTTTCCAGCTAGGGTTTCAAACTAGGGTTAGGGTTTCATCTAGAGTTAGGTTTAGGGTTAGGGTTTGCAAATAGGGTTTCAAACTAGGGTTACGGTTTCCAGCTAGGGTTTCAACCTAAGGTTAGGGTGTCCAGCTAGGAACTCAAATTAGGGTTAGGGTTTCCTGGTAGGTTTTCAAACTAGGTTTTGGTTTTCACTCTAGTGTAAGGTTTAGGGTTAGGGTTTCCAGGTAGGGTTTCAAATTAGGGTTTGGGTTTCATTCTAGGATTAGGGTTAGGGTTAGGGTTTGCAATGAGGGTTTTAAACTAGAGTTAGGGTTTACAGCTAAGGTTTCAAACTAGGGTTAGGGTTTAGAACTAGGGTTAGGGTTTCCAGCTAGGGTTTCAAACTAGGGTTAGGGTTTTCCAGCTAGGGTTTCAAACTAGGGTTAGGGTTTCAAACTAGGGTTTAAAATTAGGGTTAGGGTTTCCAACTAGTGTTTCAAACTAGCGTTAGGGTTTCAAACTAGGGTTAGGGTTTCCACATAGGGTTTCAAATTAGGGTTAGGGTTTCCAGCTAGGGTTTCAAATTAGGGTTAGGGTTTCCAGCTAGGGTTTCAAATTAGGGTTAGGGTTTCAAGTAGGGTTAGGGTTTCAAACTAGGGTTAGAGTTTACAGCTAAGGTTTCAAACTAGGGTTAGGGTTTCATTGTAGGGTTAGGGTTAGGGTTTGAAAATAGGGTTTCAAACTAGGGTTAGGGGTTGCAACTAGGGTTTCAAACTAGGGTTAGGGTTTCCAGCTAGGGTTTCAAACTAGGGTTAGGGTTTCCAGCTAGGGTTTCCAGCTAGGGTTTCAAACTAGGGTTAGGGTTTCCAGCTAGGGTTTAAAATTAGGGTTAGGGGTTTCAGTTAGGGTTTCAAACTAGGGTTAGGGTTTCAAACTAGGGTTAGGGTTTCCACATAGGGTTTCAAACTAGGTTTAGGGTTTCCAGCTAGGGTTTAAAATTAGGGTTAGGGTTTCCACATAGGGTTTCGAATTAGGGTTAGGGTTTCCACATAGGGTTTCAAATTAGGGTTAGGGTTTCCAGCTAGGGTTTCAAACTAGGGTTAGGGTTTCCAGCTAGGGTTTAAAATTAGGGTTAGGGTTTCCACATAGAGTTTCAAACTAGGGTTAGGGTTTCCAGCTAGGGTTTCAAACTAGGGTTAGGGTTTCCAGCAAGGGTTTACAGCTAGGGTTTCAAACTAAGGTTAGGGTTTCCAGCTAGGGTTTAAAATTAGGGTTAGGGTTTCCACATAGAGTTTCAAACTAGGGTTAGGGTTTCCAGCTAGGGTTTCAAACTAGGGTTAGGGTTTCCAGCTAGGGTTTAAAATTAGGGTTAGGGTTTCCACATAGAGTTTCAAACTAGGGTTAGGGTTTCCAGCTAGGGTTTCAAACTAGGGTTAGGGTTTCCAGCTAGGGTTTAAAATTAGGGTTAGGGTTTCCACATAGAGTTTCAAACTAGGGTTAGGGTTTCCAGCTAGGGTTTCAAACTAGGGTTAGGGTTTCAAACTATGGTTAGGGTTTCCAGTTAGGGTTTCAAACTAGGGTTAGGGTTTCCAGCTAGGGTTTCAAACTAGGGTTAGGGTTTCCAGCTAGGGTTTCCAGCTAGGGTTTCAAACTAGGGTTAGGGTTTCCAGCTAGGGTTTAAAATTAGGGTTAGGGGTTTCAGTTAGGGTTTCAAACTAGGGTTAGGGTTTCAAACTAGGGTTAGGGTTTCCACATAGGGTTTCAAACTAGGTTTAGGGTTTCCAGCTAGGGTTTAAAATTAGGGTTAGGGTTTCCACATAGGGTTTCAAATTAGGGTTAGGGTTTCCACATAGGGTTTCAAATTAGGGTTAGGGTTTCCAGCTAGGGTTTCAAACTAGGGTTAGGGTTTCCACATAGGGTTTCAAATTAGGGTTAGGGTTTCCAGCTAGGGTTTCAAACTAGGGTTAGGGTTTCAAACTAGGGTTAGGGTTTCCAGCTAGGGTTTTCAGTTAGGGTTTCAAACTAGGGTTAGGGTTTCCAGCTAGGGTTTTCAGTTAGGGTTTCAAACTAGGGTTAGGGTTTCCAGCTAGGGTTTCAAACTAGGGTTAGGGTTTCAAACTAGGGTTAGGGTTTCCAGCTAGGGTTAGGGTTTCCAGCTAGGGTTTTCAGTTAGGGTTTCAAACTAGGGTTAGGGTTTCAAACTAGGGTTAGGGTTTCCAGCTAGGGTTTCAAACTAGGGTTAGGGTTTCAAACTAGGGTTAGGGTTTCCAGCTAGGGTTAGGGTTTCCAGCTAGGGTTTCAAACTAGGGTTAGGGTTTCAAACTAGGGTTAGGGTTTCCAGCTAGGGTTTCAAACTAGGGTTAGGGTTTCAAACTAGGGTTAGGGTTTCCAGCTAGGGTTAGGGTTTCCAGCTAGGGTTTTCAGTTAGGGTTTCAAACTAGGGTTAGGGTTTCCAGCTAGGGTTAGGGTTTCCAGCTAGGGTTTTCAGTTAGGGTTTCAAACTAGGGTTAGGGTTTCAAACTAGGGTTAGGGTTTCCAGCTAGGGTTTTCAGTTAGGGTTTCAAACTAGGGTTAGGGTTTCAAACTAGGGTTAGGGTTTCCAGCTAGGGTTTTCAGTTAGGGTTTCAAACTAGGGTTAGGGTTTCCAGCTAGGGTTTTCAGTTAGGGTTTCAAACTAGGGTTAGGGTTTCCAGCTAGGGTTTTCAGTTAGGGTTTCAAACTAGGGTTAGGGTTTCCAGCTAGGGTTTCAAACTAGGGTTAGGGTTTCAAACTAGGGTTAGTGTTAGGGTTAGGGTAAGGGTTAGCTAGGGTTTTCAGTTAGGGTTTCAAACTAGGGTTAGGGTTTCCAGCTAGGGTTTCAAACTAGGGTTAGGGTTTCAAACTAGGGTTAGGGTTTCCAGCTAGGGTTTCAAACTAGGGTTAGGGTTTCAAACTAGGGTTAGGGTTTCCAGCTAGGGTTTTCAGTTAGGGTTTCAAACTAGGGTTAGGGTTTCCAGCTAGGGTTTCAAACTAGGGTTAGGGTTTCCAGCTAGGGTTAGGGTTTCAAACTAGGGTTAGGGTTTCCAGCTAGGGTTTTCAGTTAGGGTTTCAAACTAGGGTTAGGGTTTCCAGCTAGGGTTTCAAACTAGGGTTAGGGTTTCCAGCTAGGGTTTTCAGTTAGGGTTTCAAACTAGGGTTAGGGTTTCCAGCTAGGGTTTTCAGTTAGGGTTTCAAACTAGGGTTAGGGTTTCCAGCTAGGGTTAGGGTTTCCAGCTAGGGTTTTCAGTTAGGGTTTCAAACTAGGGTTAGGGTTTCAAACTAGGGTTAGGGTTTCCAGCTAGGGTTTTCAGTTAGGGTTTCAAACTAGGGTTAGGGTTTCCAGCTAGGGTTTCAAACTAGGGTTAGGGTTTCCAGCTAGGGTTTTCAGTTAGGGTTTCAAACTAGGGTTAGGGTTTCCAGCTAGGGTTTTCAGTTAGGGTTTCAAACTAGGGTTAGGGTTTCCAGCTAGGGTTAGGGTTTCCAGCTAGGGTTTTCAGTTAGGGTTTCAAACTAGGGTTAGGGTTTCAAACTAGGGTTAGGGTTTCCAGCTAGGGTTTTCAGTTAGGGTTTCAAACTAGGGTTAGGGTTTCAAACTAGGGTTAGGGTTTCCAGCTAGGGTTTTCAGTTAGGGTTTCAAACTAGGGTTAGGGTTTCAAACTAGGGTTAGGGTTTCCAGCTAGGGTTTTCAGTTAGGGTTTCAAACTAGGGTTAGGGTTTCCAGCTAGGGTTTTCAGTTAGGGTTTCAAACTAGGGTTAGGGTTTCCAGCTAGGGTTTTCAGTTAGGGTTTCAAACTAGGGTTAGGGTTTCCAGCTAGGGTTTCAAACTAGGGTTAGGGTTTCAAACTAGGGTTAGTGTTAGGGTTAGGGTAAGGGTTAGCTAGGGTTTTCAGTTAGGGTTTCAAACTAGGGTTAGGGTTTCCATATAGGGTTTCAAAGTAGGGTTAGGGTTTCCAGCTAGGGTTTCAAACTAGGGTTAGGGTTTCAAACTAGGGTTAGGGTTTCCAGCTAGGGTTTCAAACTAAGGTTAGGGTTTCCAGCTAGGGTTTCAAACTAGGGTTAGGGTTTCAAACTAGGGTTAGGGTTTCAAACTAGGGTTAGGGTTTCCAGCTAGGGTTTTCAGTTAGGGTTTCAAACTAGGGTTAGGGTTTCCAGCTAGGGTTTCAAACTAGGGTTAGGGTTTCCAGCTAGGGTTAGGGTTTCAAACTAGGGTTAGGGTTTCCAGCTAGGGTTTTCAGTTAGGGTTTCAAACTAGGGTTAGGGTTTCCAGCTAGGGTTTCAAACTAGGGTTAGGGTTTCCAGCTAGGGTTTTCAGTTAGGGTTTCAAACTAGGGTTAGGGTTTCCAGCTAGGGTTTTCAGTTAGGGTTTCAAACTAGGGTTAGGGTTTCCAGCTAGGGTTAGGGTTTCCAGCTAGGGTTTTCAGTTAGGGTTTCAAACTAGGGTTAGGGTTTCAAACTAGGGTTAGGGTTTCCAGCTAGGGTTTTCAGTTAGGGTTTCAAACTAGGGTTAGGGTTTCAAACTAGGGTTAGGGTTTCCAGCTAGGGTTTTCAGTTAGGGTTTCAAACTAGGGTTAGGGTTTCAAACCAGGGTTAGGGTTTCCAGCTAGGGTTTTCAGTTAGGGTTTCAAACTAGGGTTAGGGTTTCCAGCTAGGGTTTTCAGTTAGGGTTTCAAACTAGGGTTAGGGTTTCCAGCTAGGGTTTTCAGTTAGGGTTTCAAACTAGGGTTAGGGTTTCAAACTAGGGTTAGGGTTTCCAGCTAGGGTTTTCAGTTAGGGTTTCAAACTAGGGTTAGGGTTTCCAGCTAGGGTTTTCAGTTAGGGTTTCAAACTAGGGTTAGGGTTTCCAGCTAGGGTTTCAAACTAGGGTTAGTGTTAGGGTTAGGGTTAGCTAGGGTTTTCAGTTAGGGTTTCAAACTAGGGTTAGGGTTTCCAGCTAGGGTTTCAAACTAGGGTTAGGGTTTCCAGCTAGGGTTAGGGTTTTCAGCTAGGGTTTCAAACTAGGGTTAGGGTTTCCAGCTAGGGTTTTCAGTTAGCGTTTCAAACTAGGGTTAGGGATTCAAACTAGGGTTAGGGTTTCCAGCTAGGGTTTTCAGTTAGGGTTTCAAACTAGGGTTAGGGTTTCCAGCTAGTGTTTTCAGTTAGGGTTTCAAACTAGGGTTAGGGTTTCCAGCTAGGGTTTTCAGTTATGGTTAGGGTTTCCAGCTAGGGTTTCAAACTAGGGTTAGGGTTTCAAACTAGGGTTAGTGTTAGGGTTAGGGTTAGGGTTAGCTAGGGTTTTCAGTTAGGGTTTCAAACTAGGGTTAGGGTTTCCAGCTAGGGTTTCAAACTAGGGTTAGGGTTTCCAGCTAGGGTTTCAAACTAGGGTTAGTGTTAGGGTTAGGGTTAGCTAGGGTTTTCAGTTAGGGTTTCAAACTAGGGTTAGGGTTTCCAGCTAGGGTTTCAAACTAGGGTTAGGGTTTCCAGCTAGGGTTTTCAGTTAGGGTTTCAAACTAGGGTTAGGGTTTCAAACTAGGGTTAGTGTTAGGGTTAGGGTTAGGGTTAGCTAGGGTTTCCATATAGGGTTTCAAACTAGGGTTAGGGTTTCCAGCTAGGGTTTCAAACTAGGGTTAGGGTTTCAAACTAGGGTTAGGGTTTCCAGCTAGGGTTTCAAACTAGGGTTAGGGTTTCCAGCTAGGGTTAGGGTTTCCAGCTAGGGTTTCAAACTAGGGTTAGGGTTTCAAACTAGGGTTAGGGTTTCCAGCTAGGGTTTTCAGTTAGCGTTTCAAACTAGGGTTAGGGTTTCAAACTAGGGTTAGGGTTTCCAGCTAGGGTTTTCAGTTAGGGTTTCAAACTAGGGTTAGGGTTTCCAGCTAGGGTTTTCAGTTAGGGTTTCAAACTAGGGTTAGGGTTTCCAGCTAGGGTTTTCAGTTAGGGTTTCAAACTAGGGTTAGGGTTTCCAGCTAGGGTTTTCAGTTAGGGTTTCAAACTAGGGTTAGGGTTTCAAACTAGGGTTAGGGTTTCCAGCTAGGGTTTTCAGTTAGGGTTTCAAACTAGGGTTAGGGTTTCCAGCTAGGGTTTTCAGTTAGGGTTTCAAACTAGGGTTAGGGTTTCCAGTTAGGGTTTTCAGTTAGCGTTTCAAACTAGGGTTAGGGTTTCAAACTAGGGTTAGGGTTTCCAGCTAGGGTTTTCAGTTAGGGTTTCAAACTAGGGTTAGGGTTTCCAGCTAGGGTTTTCAGTTAGGGTTTCAAACTAGGGTTAGGGTTTCCAGCTAGGGTTTTCAGTTAGGGTTTCAAACTAGGGTTAGGGTTTCAAACTAGGGTTAGGGTTTCCAGCTAGGGTTTTCAGTTAGGGTTTCAAACTAGGGTTAGGGTTTCAAACTAGGGTTAGGGTTTCCAGCTAGGGTTTTCAGTTAGGGTTTCAAACTAGGGTTAGGGTTTCCAGCTAGGGTTTTCAGTTAGGGTTTCAAACTAGGGTTAGGGTTTCAAACTAGGGTTAGGGTTTCCAGCTAGGGTTTTCAGTTAGGGTTTCAAACTAGGGTTAGGGTTTCAAACTAGGGTTAGGGTTTCCAGCTAGGGTTTTCAGTTAGGGTTTCAAACTAGGGTTAGGGTTTCCAGCTAGGGTTTTCAGTTAGGGTTTCAAACTAGGGTTAGGGTTTCCAGCTAGGGTTTTCAGTTAGGGTTTCAAACTAGGGTTAGGGTTTCAAACTAGGGTTAGGGTTTCCAGCTAGGGTTTTCAGTTAGGGTTTCAAACTAGGGTTAGGGTTTCCAGCTAGGGTTTTCAGTTAGGGTTTCAAACTAGTGTTAGGGTTTCCAGCTAGGGTTTTCAGTTAGGGTTTCAAACTAGGGTTAGGGTTTCCAGCTAGGGTTTTCAGTTAGGGTTTCAAACTAGGGTTAGGGTTTCCAGCTAGGGTTTTCAGTTAGGGTTTCAAACTAGGGTTAGGGTTTCAAACTAGGGTTAGGGTTTCAAACTAGGGTTAGTGTTAGGGTTAGGGTTAGGGTTAGGGTTAGCTAGGGTTTTCAGTTAGGGTTTCAAACTAGGGTTAGGGTTTCCAGCTAGGGTTTCAAACTAGGGTTAGGGTTTCCATATAGGGTTTCAAACTAGGGTTAGGGTTTCCAGCTAGGGTTTCAAACTAGGGTTAGGGTTTCCAGCTAGGGTTTTCAGTTAGGGTTTCAAACTAGTGTTAGGGTTTCCAGCTAGGGTTTTCAGTTAGGGTTTCAAACTAGGGTTAGGGTTTCCAGCTAGGGTTTTCAGTTAGGGTTTCAAACTAGGGTTAGGGTTTCCAGCTAGGGTTTTCAGTTAGGGTTTCAAACTAGGGTTAGGGTTTCCAGCTAGGGTTTTCAGTTAGGGTTTCAAACTTGGGTTAGGGTTTCCAGCTAGGGTTTTCAGTTAGGGTTTCAAACTAGGGTTAGGGTTTCAAACTAGGGTTAGGGTTTCCAGCTAGGGTTTTCAGTTAGGGTTTCAAACTAGGGTTAGGGTTTCCAGCTAGGGTTTTCAGTTAGGGTTTCAAACTAGGGTTAGGGTTTCCAGCTAGGGTTTTCAGTTAGGGTTTCAAACTAGGGTTAGGGTTTCCAGCTAGGGTTTTCAGTTAGGGTTTCAAACTAGGGTTAGGGTTTCAAACTAGGGTTAGGGTTTCCAGCTAGGGTTTTCAGTTAGGGTTTCAAACTAGGGTTAGGGTTTCAAGCTAGGGTTTCAAACTAGGGTTAGGGTTTCAAACTAGGGTTAGGGTTTCCAGCTAGGGTTTTCAGTTAGGGTTTCAAACTAGGGTTAGGGTTTCCAGCTAGGGTTTTCAGTTAGGGTTTCAAACTAGGGTTAGGGTTTCAAACTAGGGTTAGGGTTTCCAGCTAGGGTTTTCAGTTAGGGTTTCAAACTAGGGTTAGGGTTTCCAGCTAGGGTTTTCAGTTAGGGTTTCAAACTAGGGTTAGGGTTTCCAGCTAGGGTTTTCAGTTAGGGTTTCAAACTAGGGTTAGGGTTTCAAAGTAGGGTTAGGGTTTCCAGCTAGGGTTTTCAGTTAGGGTTTCAAACTAGGGTTAGGGTTTCCAGCTAGGGTTTTCAGTTAGGGTTTCAAACTAGGGTTAGGGTTTCAAACTAGGGTTAGGGTTTCCAGCTAGGGTTTTCAGTTAGCGTTTCAAACTAGGGTTAGGGTTTCAAACTAGGGTTAGGGTTTCCAGCTAGGGTTTTCAGTTAGGGTTTCAAACTAGGGTTAGGGTTTCCAGCTAGGGTTTTCAGTTAGGGTTTCAAACTAGGGTTAGGGTTTCCAGCTAGGGTTTTCAGTTAGGGTTTCAAACTAGGGTTAGGGTTTCCAGCTAGGGTTTTCAGTTAGGGTTTCAAACTAGGGTTAGGGTTTCCAGCTAGGGTTTTCAGTTAGGGTTTCAAACTAGGGTTAGGGTTTCCAGCTAGGGTTTTCAGTTAGGGTTTCAAACTAGGGTTAGGGTTTCCAGCTAGGGTTTTCAGTTAGGGTTTCAAACTAGGGTTAGGGTTTCCAGCTAGGGTTTTCAGTTAGGGTTTCAAACTAGGGTTAGGGTTTCCAGCTAGGGTTTTCAGTTAGGGTTTCAAACTAGGGTTAGGGTTTTTAGCTAGGGTTTTCAGTTAGGGTTTCAAACTAGGGTTAGGGTTTCAAACTAGGGTTAGGGTTTCAAACTAGGGTTAGGGTTTCCAGCTAGGGTTTTCAGTTAGGGTTTCAAACTAGGGTTAGGGTTTCCAGCTAGGGTTTTCAGTTAGCGTTTCAAACTAGGGTTAGGGTTTCAAACTAGGGTTAGGGTTTCCAGCTAGGGTTTTCAGTTAGGGTTTCAAACTAGGGTTAGGGTTTCCAGCTAGGGTTTTCAGTTAGGGTTTCAAACTAGGGTTAGGGTTTCAAACTAGGGTTAGGGTTTCCAGCTAGGGTTTTCAGTTAGGGTTTCAAACTAGGGTTAGGGTTTCCAGCTAGGGTTTTCAGTTAGGGTTTCAAACTAGGGTTAGGGTTTCAAAGTAGGGTTAGGGTTTCCAGCTAGGGTTTTCAGTTAGGGTTTCAAACTAGGGTTAGGGTTTCCAGCTAGGGTTTCAAACTAGGGTTAGGGTTTCAAACTAGGGTTAGGGTTTCCAGCTAGGGTTTTCAGTTAGGGTTTCAAACTAGGGTTAGGGTTTTTAGCTAGGGTTTTCAGTTAGGGTTTCAAACTAGGGTTAGGGTTTCAAACTAGGGTTAGGGTTTCAAACTAGGGTTAGGGTTTCCAGCTAGGGTTTTCAGTTAGGGTTTCAAACTAGGGTTAGGGTTTCCAGCTAGGGTTTTCAGTTAGCGTTTCAAACTAGGGTTAGGGTTTCAAACTAGGGTTAGGGTTTCCAGCTAGGGTTTTCAGTTAGGGTTTCAAACTAGGGTTAGGGTTTCCAGCTAGGGTTTTCAGTTAGGGTTTCAAACTAGGGTTAGGGTTTCAAACTAGGGTTAGGGTTTCCAGCTAGGGTTTTCAGTTAGGGTTTCAAACTAGGGTTAGGGTTTCAAACTAGGGTTAGGGTTTCCAGCTAGGGTTTTCAGTTAGGGTTTCAAACTAGGGTTAGGGTTTCACACTAGGGTTAGGGTTTCCAGCTAGGGTTTTCAGTTAGGGTTTCAAACTAGGGTTAGGGTTTCCAGCTAGGGTTTCAAACTAGGGTTAGGGTTTCAAACTAGGGTTAGGGTTTCCAGCTAGGGTTTTCAGTTAGGATTTCAAACTAGGGTTAGGGTTTCAAACTAGGGTTAGGGTTTCCAGCTAGGGTTTTCAGTTAGGGTTTCAAACTAGGGTTAGGGTTTCCAGCTAGGGTTTTCAGTTAGGGTTTCAAACTAGGGTTAGGGTTTCCAGCTAGGGTTTCAAACTAGGGTTAGGGTTTCCAGCTAGGGTTTTCAGTTAGGGTTTCAAACTAGGGTTAGGGTTTCCAGCTAGGGTTTCAAACTAGGGTTAGGGTTTCCAGCTAGGGTTTTCAGTTAGGGTTTCAAACTAGGGTTAGGGTTTCCAGCTAGGGTTTTCAGTTAGGGTTTCAAACTAGGGTTAGGGTTTCCAGCTAGGGTTTTCAGTTAGGGTTTCAAACTAGGGTTAGGGTTTCAAACTAGGGTTAGGGTTTCCAGCTAGGGTTTTCAGTTAGGGTTTCAAACTAGGGTTAGGGTTTCAAACTAGGGTTAGGGTTTCCAGCTAGGGTTTTCAGTTAGGGTTTCAAACTAGGGTTAGGGTTTCCAGCTAGGGTTTTAAGTTAGGGTTTCAAACTAGGGTTAGGGTTTCCAGCTAGGGTTTTCAGTTAGGGTTTCAAACTAGGGTTAGGGTTTCCAGCTAGGGTTTTCAGTTAGGGTTTCAAACTAGGGTTAGGGTTTCCAGCTAGGGTTTTCAGTTAGGGTTTCAAACTAGGGTTAGGGTTTCAAACTAGGGTTAGGGTTTCCAGCTAGGGTTTTCAGTTAGGGTTTCAAACTAGGGTTAGGGTTTCCAGCTAGGGTTTTCAGTTAGGGTTTCAAACTAGGGTTAGGGTTTCAAACTAGGGTTAGGGTTTCCAGCTAGGGTTTTCAGTTAGGGTTTCAAACTAGGGTTAGGGTTTCCAGCTAGGGTTTTAAGTTAGGGTTTCAAACTAGGGTTAGGGTTTCCAGCTAGGGTTTTCAGTTAGGGTTTCAAACTAGGGTTAGGGTTTCCAGCTAGGGTTTTCAGTTAGGGTTTCAAACTAGGGTTAGGGTTTCCAGCTAGGGTTTTCAGTTAGGGTTTCAAACTAGGGTTAGGGTTTCCAGCTAGGGTTTTCAGTTAGGGTTTCAAACTAGGGTTAGGGTTTCCAGCTAGGGTTTTCAGTTAGGGTTTCAAAGTAGGGTTAGGGTTTCCAGCTAGGGTTTTCAGTTAGGGTTTCAAACTAGGGTTAGGGTTTCAAAGTAGGGTTAGGGTTTCCAGCTAGGGTTTTCAGTTAGGGTTTCAAACTAGGGTTAGGGTTTCAAACTAGGGTTAGGGTTTCCAGCTAGGGTTTTCAGTTAGGGTTTCAAACTAGGGTTAGGGTTTCCAGCTAGGGTTTTCAGTTAGGGTTTCAAACTAGGGTTAGGGTTTCAAACTAGGGTTAAGGTTTCCAGCTAGGGTTTTCAGTTAGCGTTTCAAACTAGGGTTAGGGTTTCAAACTAGGGTTAGGGTTTCCAGCTAGGGTTTTCAGTTAGGGTTTCAAACTAGGGTTAGGGTTTCCAGCTAGGGTTTTCAGTTAGGGTTTCAAACTAGGGTTAGGGTTTCCAGCTAGGGTTTTCAGTTAGGGTTTCAAACTAGGGTTAGGGTTTCAAAGTAGGGTTAGGGTTTCCAGCTAGGGTTTTCAGTTAGGGTTTCAAACTAGGGTTAGGGTTTCCAGCTAGGGTTTTCAGTTAGGGTTTCACACTAGGGTTAGGGTTTCAAACTAGGGTTAGGGTTTCCAGCTAGGGTTTTCAGTTAGGGTTTCAAACTAGGGTTAGGGTTTCAAACTAGGGTTAGGGTTTCCAGCTAGGGTTTTCAGTTAGGGTTTCAAACTAGGGTTAGGGTTTCCAGCTAGGGTTTTAAACTAGGGTTAGGGTTTCAAACTAGGGTTAGGGTTTCCAGCTAGGGTTTTCAGTTAGGGTTTCAAACTAGGGTTAGGGTTTAAAACTAGGGTTAGGGTTTCCAGCTAGGGTTTTCAGTTAGCGTTTCAAACTAGGGTTAGGGTTTCAAACTAGGGTTAGGGTTTCCAGCTAGGGTTTTCAGTTAGGGTTTCAAACTAGGGTTAGGGTTTTCAGCTAGGGTTTTCAGTTAGGGTTTCAAACTAGGGTTAGGGTTTCCAGCTAGGGTTTTCAGTTAGGGTTTCAAACTAGGGTTAGGGTTTCAAAGTAGGGTTAGGGTTTCCAGCTAGGGTTTTCAGTTAGGGTTTCAAACTAGGGTTAGGGTTTCAAACTAGGGTTAGGGTTTCCAGCTAGGGTTTTCAGTTAGGGTTTCAAATTAGGGTTAGGGTTTCCAGCTAGGGTTTTCAGTTAGGGTTTCAAACTAGGGTTAGGGTTTCAAAGTAGGGTTAGGGTTTCCAGCTAGGGTTTTCAGTTAGGGTTTCAAACTAGGGTTAGGGTTTCCAGCTAGGGTTTTCAGTTAGGGTGTCAAACTAGGGTTAGGGTTTCAAACTAGGGTTAGGGTTTCCAGCTAGGGTTTTCAGTTAGCGTTTCAAACTAGGGTTAGGGTTTCAAACTAGGGTTAGGGTTTCCTGCTAGGGTTTTCAGTTAGGGTTTCAAACTAGGGTTAGGGTTTCCTGCTAGGGTTTTCAGTTAGGGTTTCAAACTAGGGTTAGGGTTTCCAGCTAGGGTTTTCAGTTAGGGTTTCAAACTAGGGTTAGGGTTTCAAACTAGGGTTAGGGTTTCCAGCTAGGGTTTTCAGTTAGGGTTTCAAACTAGGGTTAGGGTTTCCAGCTAGGGTTTTCAGTTAGGGTTTCAAACTAGGGTTAGGGTTTCCAGCTAGGGTTTTCAGTTAGGGTTTCAAACTAGGGTTAGGGTTTCCAGCTAGGGTTTTCAGTTAGGGTTTCAAACTAGGGTTAGGGTTTCAAACTAGGGTTAGGGTTTCCAGCTAGGGTTTTCAGTTAGGGTTTCAAACTAGGGTTAGGGTTTCCAGCTAGGGTTTTCAGTTAGGGTTTCAAACTAGGGTTAGGGTTTCCAGCTAGGGTTTTCAGTTAGGGTTTCAAACTAGGGTTAGGGTTTCCAGCTAGGGTTTTCAGTTAGGGTTTCAAACTAGGGTTAGGGTTTCCAGCTAGGGTTTTCAGTTAGGGTTTCAAACTAGGGTTAGGGTTTCCAGCTAAGGTTTTCAGTTAGGGTTTCAAACTAGGGTTAGGGTTTCAAACTAGGGTTAGGGTTTCCAGCTAGGGTTTTCAGTTAGGGTTTCAAACTAGGGTTAGGGTTTCCAGCTAGGGTTTTCAGTTAGGGTTTCAAACTAGGGTTAGGGTTTCCAGCTAGGGTTTCAAACTAGGGTTAGGGTTTCAAACTAGGGTTAGGGTTTCCAGCTAGGGTTTTCAGTTAGGGTTTCAAACTAGGGTTAGGGTTTCCAGCTAGGGTTTTCAGTTAGGGTTTCAAACTAGGGTTAGGGTTTCCAGCTAGGGTTTTCAGTTAGGGTTTCAAACTAGGGTTAGGGTTTCCAGCTAGGGTTTTCAGTTAGGGTTTCAAACTAGGGTTAGGGTTTCCAGCTAGGGTTTTCAGTTAGGGTTTCAAACTAGGGTTAGGGTTTCCAGCTAGGGTTTTCAGTTAGGGTTTCAAACTAGGGTTAGGGTTTCCAGCTAGGGTTTTCAGTTAGGGTTTCAAACTAGGGTTAGGGTTTCAAACTAGGGTTAGGGTTTCCAGCTAGGGTTTTCAGTTAGGGTTTCAAACTAGGGTTAGGGTTTCAAACTAGGGTTAGGGTTTCCAGCTAGGGTTTTCAGTTAGGGTTTCAAACTAGGGTTAGGGTTTCCAGCTAGGGTTTTAAACTAGGGTTAGGGTTTCAAACTAGGGTTAGGGTTTCCAGCTAGGGTTTTCAGTTAGGGTTTCAAACTAGGGTTAGGGTTTCCAGCTAGGGTTTTCAGTTAGGGTTTCAAACTAGGGTTAGGGTTTCCAGCTAGGGTTTTCAGTTAGGGTTTCAAACTAGGGTTAGGGTTTCAAACTAGGGTTAGGGTTTCCAGCTAGGGTTTTCAGTTAGGGTTTCAAACTAGGGTTAGGGTTTCCAGCTAGGGTTTTCAGTTAGGGTTTCAAACTAGGGTTAGGGTTTCCAGCTAGGGTTTTCAGTTAGGGTTTCAAACTAGGGTTAGGGTTTCCAGCTAGGGTTTTCAGTTAGGGTTTCAAACTAGGGTTAGGGTTTCCAGCTAGGGTTTTCAGTTAGGGTTTCAAACTAGGGTTAGGGTTTCCAGCTAAGGTTTTCAGTTAGGGTTTCAAACTAGGGTTAGGGTTTCAAACTAGGGTTAGGGTTTCCAGCTAGGGTTTTCAGTTAGGGTTTCAAACTAGGGTTAGGGTTTCCAGCTAGGGTTTTCAGTTAGGGTTTCAAACTAGGGTTAGGGTTTCCAGCTAGGGTTTCAAACTAGGGTTAGGGTTTCAAACTAGGGTTAGGGTTTCCAGCTAGGGTTTTCAGTTAGGGTTTCAAACTAGGGTTAGGGTTTCCAGCTAGGGTTTTCAGTTAGGGTTTCAAACTAGGGTTAGGGTTTCCAGCTAGGGTTTTCAGTTAGGGTTTCAAACTAGGGTTAGGGTTTCCAGCTAGGGTTTTCAGTTAGGGTTTCAAACTAGGGTTAGGGTTTCCAGCTAGGGTTTTCAGTTAGGGTTTCAAACTAGGGTTAGGGTTTCCAGCTAGGGTTTTCAGTTAGGGTTTCAAACTAGGGTTAGGGTTTCCAGCTAGGGTTTTCAGTTAGGGTTTCAAACTAGGGTTAGGGTTTCAAACTAGGGTTAGGGTTTCCAGCTAGGGTTTTCAGTTAGGGTTTCAAACTAGGGTTAGGGTTTCAAACTAGGGTTAGGGTTTCCAGCTAGGGTTTTCAGTTAGGGTTTCAAACTAGGGTTAGGGTTTCCAGCTAGGGTTTTAAACTAGGGTTAGGGTTTCAAACTAGGGTTAGGGTTTCCAGCTAGGGTTTTCAGTTAGGGTTTCAAACTAGGGTTAGGGTTTCCAGCTAGGGTTTTCAGTTAGGGTTTCAAACTAGGGTTAGGGTTTCCAGCTAGGGTTTTCAGTTAGGGTTTCAAACTAGGGTTAGGGTTTCCAGCTAGGGTTTTCAGTTAGGGTTTCAAACTAGGGTTAGGGTTTAAAACTAGGGTTAGGGTTTCCAGCTAGGGTTTTCAGTTAGCGTTTCAAACTAGGGTTAGGGTTTCAAACTAGGGTTAGGGTTTCCAGCTAGGGTTTTCAGTTAGGGTTTCAAACTAGGGTTAGGGTTTTCAGCTAGGGTTTTCAGTTAGGGTTTCAAAGTAGGGTTAGGGTTTCCAGCTAGGGTTTTCAGTTAGGGTTTCAAACTAGGGTTAGGGTTTCAAAGTAGGGTTAGGGTTTCCAGCTAGGGTTTTCAGTTAGGGTTTCAAACTAGGGTTAGGGTTTCCAGCTAGGGTTTTCCGTTAGGGTTTCAAACTAGGGTTAGGGTTTCCAGCTAGGGTTTTCAGTTAGGGTTTCAAACTAGGGTTAGGGTTTCCAGCTAGGGTTTTCAGTTAGGGTTTCAAACTAGGGTTAGGGTTTCAAACTAGGGTTAGGGTTTCCAGCTAGGGTTTTCAGTTAGGGTTTCAAACTAGGGTTAGGGTTTCCAGCTAGGGTTTTCAGTTAGGGTTTCAAACTAGGGTTAGGGTTTCAAGCTAGGGTTTTCAGTTAGGGTTTCAAACTAGGGTTAGGGTTTCCAGCTAGGGTTTTCAGTTAGGGTTTCAAACTAGGGTTAGGGTTTCAAACTAGGGTTAGGGTTTCCAGCTAGGGTTTTCAGTTAGGGTTTCAAACTAGGGTTAGGGTTTCCAGCTAGGGTTTTCAGTTAGGGTTTCAAACTAGGGTTAGGGTTTCAAACTAGGGTTAGGGTTTCCAGCTAGGGTTTTCAGTTAGGGTTTCAAACTAGGGTTAGGGTTTCCAGCTAGGGTTTTCAGTTAGGGTTTCAAACTAGGGTTAGGGTTTCCAGCTAGGGTTTTCAGTTAGGGTTTCAAACTAGGGTTAGGGTTTCCAGCTAGGGTTTTCAGTTAGGGTTTCAAACTAGGGTTAGGGTTTCCAGCTAGGTTTTTCAGTTAGGGTTTCAAACTAGGGTTAGGGTTTCCAGCTAGGGTTTTCAGTTAGGGTTTCAAACTAGGGTTAGGGTTTCCAGCTAGGGTTTTCAGTTAGGGTTTCAAACTAGGGTTAGGGTTTCAAACTAGGGTTAGGGTTTCCAGCTAGGGTTTTCAGTTAGGGTTTCAAACTAGGGTTAGGGTTTCCAGCTAGGGTTTCAAACTAGGGTTAGGGTTTCCAGCTAGGGTTTTCAGTTAGGGTTTCAAACTAGGGTTAGGGTTTCCAGCTAGGGTTTTCAGTTAGGGTTTCAAACTAGGGTTAGGGTTTCAAACTAGGGTTAGGGTTTCCAGCTAGGGTTTTCAGTTAGGGTTTCAAACTAGGGTTAGGGTTTCCAGCTAGGGTTTTCAGTTAGGGTTTCAAACTAGGGTTAGGGTTTCCAGCTAGGGTTTTCAGTTAGGGTTTCAAACTAGGGTTAGGGTTTCCAGCTAGGGTTTTCAGTTAGGGTTTCAAACTAGGGTTAGGGTTTCCAGCTAGGGTTTTCAGTTAGGGTTTCAAACTAGGGTTAGGGTTTCCAGCTAGGGTTTTCAGTTAGGGTTTCAAACTAGGGTTAGGGTTTCCAGCTAGGGTTTTCAGTTAGGTTTTCAAACTAGGGTTAGGGTTTCCAGCTAGGGTTAGGGTTTTCAGCTAGGGTTTTCAGTTAGGGTTTCAAACTAGGGTTTCAAACTAGGGTTAGGGTTTCCAGCTAGGGTTTTCAGTTAGGGTTTCAAACTAGGGTTAGGGTTTCCAGCTAGGGTTTTCAGTTAGGGTTTCAAACTAGGGTTAGGGTTTCCAGCTAAGGTTTTCAGTTAGGGTTTCAAACTAGGGTTAGGGTTTCAAACTAGGGTTAGGGTTTCCAGCTAGGGTTTTCAGTTAGGGTTTCAAACTAGGGTTAGGGTTTCCAGCTAGGGTTTTCAGTTAGGGTTTCAAACTAGGGTTAGGGTTTCCAGCTAGGGTTTCAAACTAGGGTTAGGGTTTCAAACTAGGGTTAGGGTTTCCAGCTAGGGTTTTCAGTTAGGGTTTCAAACTAGGGTTAGGGTTTCCAGCTAGGGTTTTCAGTTAGGGTTTCAAACTAGGGTTAGGGTTTCCAGCTAGGGTTTTCAGTTAGGGTTTCAAACTAGGGTTAGGGTTTCCAGCTAGGGTTTTCAGTTAGGGTTTCAAACTAGGGTTAGGGTTTCCAGCTAGGGTTTTCAGTTAGGGTTTCAAACTAGGGTTAGGGTTTCAAACTAGGGTTAGGGTTTCCAGCTAGGGTTTTCAGTTAGGGTTTCAAACTAGGGTTAGGGTTTCCAGCTAGGGTTTTCAGTTAGGGTTTCAAACTAGGGTTAGGGTTTCAAGCTAGGGTTTTCAGTTAGGGTTTCAAACTAGGGTTAGGGTTTCCAGCTAGGGTTTTCAGTTAGGGTTTCAAACTAGGGTTAGGGTTTCAAACTAGGGTTAGGGTTTCCAGCTAGGGTTTTCAGTTAGGGTTTCAAACTAGGGTTAGGGTTTCCAGCTAGGGTTTTCAGTTAGGGTTTCAAACTAGGGTTAGGGTTTCAAACTAGGGTTAGGGTTTCCAGCTAGGGTTTTCAGTTAGGGTTTCAAACTAGGGTTAGGGTTTCCAGCTAGGGTTTTCAGTTAGGGTTTCAAACTAGGGTTAGGGTTTCCAGCTAGGGTTTTCAGTTAGGGTTTCAAACTAGGGTTAGGGTTTCCAGCTAGGGTTTTCAGTTAGGGTTTCAAACTAGGGTTAGGGTTTCCAGCTAGGTTTTTCAGTTAGGGTTTCAAACTAGGGTTAGGGTTTCCAGCTAGGGTTTTCAGTTAGGGTTTCAAACTAGGGTTAGGGTTTCCAGCTAGGGTTTTCAGTTAGGGTTTCAAACTAGGGTTAGGGTTTCAAACTAGGGTTAGGGTTTCCAGCTAGGGTTTTCAGTTAGGGTTTCAAACTAGGGTTAGGGTTTCCAGCTAGGGTTTCAAACTAGGGTTAGGGTTTCCAGCTAGGGTTTTCAGTTAGGGTTTCAAACTAGGGTTAGGGTTTCCAGCTAGGGTTTTCAGTTAGGGTTTCAAACTAGGGTTAGGGTTTCAAACTAGGGTTAGGGTTTCCAGCTAGGGTTTTCAGTTAGGGTTTCAAACTAGGGTTAGGGTTTCCAGCTAGGGTTTTCAGTTAGGGTTTCAAACTAGGGTTAGGGTTTCCAGCTAGGGTTTTCAGTTAGGGTTTCAAACTAGGGTTAGGGTTTCCAGCTAGGGTTTTCAGTTAGGGTTTCAAACTAGGGTTAGGGTTTCCAGCTAGGGTTTTCAGTTAGGGTTTCAAACTAGGGTTAGGGTTTCCAGCTAGGGTTTTCAGTTAGGGTTTCAAACTAGGGTTAGGGTTTCCAGCTAGGGTTTTCAGTTAGGTTTTCAAACTAGGGTTAGGGTTTCCAGCTAGGGTTAGGGTTTTCAGCTAGGGTTTTCAGTTAGGGTTTCAAACTAGGGTTTCAAACTAGGGTTAGGGTTTCCAGCTAGGGTTTTCAGTTAGGGTTTCAAACTAGGGTTAGGGTTTCCAGCTAGGGTTTTCAGTTAGGGTTTCAAACTAGGGTTAGGGTTTCAAACTAGGGTTAGGGTTTCCAGCTAGGGTTTTCAGTTAGGGTTTCAAACTAGGGTTAGGGTTTCCAGCTAGGGTTTTCAGTTAGGGTTTCAAACTAGGGTTAGGGTTTCAAACTAGGGTTTTCAGTTAGGGTTTCAAACTAGGGTTAGGGTTTCCAGATAGGGTTTTCAGTTAGGGTTTCAAACTACGGTTAGGGTTTCAAACTAGGGTTAGGGTTTCAAACTAGGGTTAGGGTTTCCAGCTAGGGTTTTCAGTTAGGGTTTCAAACTAGGGTTAGGGTTTCCAGCTAGGGTTTTCAGTTAGGGTTTCAAACTAGGGTTAGGGTTTCCAGCTAGGGTTTTCAGTTAGGGTTTCAAACTAGGGTTAGGGTTTCCAGCTAGGGTTTTCAGTTAGGGTTTCAAACTAGGGTTAGGGTTTCCAGCTAGGGTTTCAAACTAGGGTTAGGGTTTCCAGCTAGGGTTTTCAGTTAGGGTTTCAAACTAGGGTTAGGGTTTCCAGCTAGGGTTTTCAGTTAGGGTTTCAAACTAGGGTTAGGGTTTCCAGCTAGGGTTTTCAGTTAGGGTTTCAAACTAGGGTTAGGGTTTCCAGCTAAGGTTTTCAGTTAGGGTTTCAAACTAGGGTTTGGGTTTCCAGCTAGGGTTTTCAGTTAGGGTTTCAAACTAGGGTTAGGGTTTCCAGCTAGGGTTTTCAGTTAGGGTTTCAAACTAGGGTTAGGGTTTCAAACTAGGGTTAGGGTTTCCAGCTAGGGTTTTCAGTTAGGGTTTCAAACTAGGGTTAGGGTTTCCAGCTAGGGTTTCAAACTAGGGTTAGGGTTTCCAGCTAGGGTTTTCAGTTAGGGTTTCAAACTAGGGTTAGGGTTTCCAGCTAGGGTTTTCAGTTAGGGTTTCAAACTAGGGTTAGGGTTTCCAGCTAGGGTTTTCAGTTTGGGTTTCAAACTAGGGTTAGGGTTTCCAGCTAAGGTTTTCAGTTAGGGTTTCAAACTAGGGTTTGGGTTTCCAGCTAGGGTTTTCAGTTAGGGTTTCAAACTAGGGTTAGGGTTTCCAGCTAGGGTTTTCAGTTAGGGTTTCAAACTAGGGTTAGGGTTTCCAGCTAGGGTTTTCAGTTAGGGTTTCAAACTAGGGTTAGGGTTTCCAGCTAGGGTTTTCAGTTAGGGTTTCAAACTAGGGTTAGGGTTTCCAGCTAGGGTTTTCAGTTAGGGTTTCAAACTAGAGTTAGGGTTTCCAGCTAGGGTTTTCAGTTAGGGTTTCAAACTAGGGTTAGGGTTTCAAACTAGGGTTAGGGTTTCCAGCTAGGGTTTTCAGTTAGGGTTTCAAACTAGGGTTAGGGTTTCCAGCTAGGGTTTCAAACTAGGGTTAGGGTTTCCAGCTAGGGTTTTCAGTTAGGGTTTCAAACTAGGCTTAGGGTTTCCAGCTAGGGTTTTCAGTTAGGGTTTCAAACTAGGGTTAGGGTTTCCAGCTAGGGTTTTCAGTTAGGGTTTCAAACTAGGGTTAGGGTTTCCAGCTAGGGTTTTCAGTTAGGGTTTCAAACTAGGTTTAGGGTTTCCAGCTAGGGTTTTCAGTTAGGGTTTCAAACTAGGGTTAGGGTTTCCAGCTAGGGTTTTCAGTTAGGGTTTCAAACTAGGGTTAGGGTTTCCAGCTAGGGTTTCAAACTAGGGTTAGGGTTTCCAGCTAGGGTTTTCAGTTAGGGTTTCAAACTAGGGTTAGGGTTTCCAGCTAGGGTTTTCAGTTAGGGTTTCAAACTAGGGTTAGGGTTTCCAGCTAGGGTTTTCAGTTAGGGTTTCAAAATAGGGTTAGGGTTTCCAGCTAGGGTTTTCAGATAGTGTTTCAAACTAGGGTTAGGGTTTCCAGCTAGGGTTTTCAGTTAGGGTTTCAAACTAGGGTTAGGGTTTCCAATTAGGGTTTTCAGTTAGGGTTTCAAACTAGGGTTAGGGTTTCCAGCTAGGGTTTTCAGTTAGCGTTTCAAACTAGGGTTAGGGTTTCAAACTAGGGTTAGGGTTTCCAGCTAGGGTTTTCAGTTAGGGTTTCAAACTAGGGTTAGGGTTTCCAGCTAGGGTTTTCAGTTAGGGTTTCAAACTAGGGTTAGGGTTTCCAGCTAGGGTTTTCAGTTAGGGTTTCAAACTAGGGTTAGGGTTTCCAGCTAGGGTTTTCAGTTAGGGTTTCAAACTAGGGTTAGGGTTTCCAGCTAGGGTTTTCAGTTAGGGTTTCAAACTAGGGTTAGGGTTTCCAGCTAGGGTTTTCAGTTAGGGTTTCAAACTAGGGTTAGGGTTTCAAACTAGGGTTAGGGTTTCCAGCTAGGGTTTTCAGTTAGGGTTTCAAACTAGGGTTAGGGTTTCCAGCTAGGGTTTTCAGTTAGGGTTTCAAACTAGGGTTAGGGTTTCCAGCTAGGGTTTTCAGTTAGGGTTTCAAACTAGGGTTAGGGTTTCCAGCTAGGGTTTTCAGTTAGGGTTTCAAACTAGGGTTAGGGTTTCCAGCTAGGGTTTTCAGTTAGGGTTTCAAACTAGGGTTAGGGTTTCCAGCTAGGGTTTTCAGTTAGGGTTTCAAACTAGGGTTAGGGTTTCCAGCTAGGGTTTTCAGTTAGGTTTTCAAACTAGGGTTAGGGTTTCCAGCTAGGGTTAGGGTTTTCAGCTAGGGTTTTCAGTTAGGGTTTCAAACTAGGGTTTCAAACTAGGGTTAGGGTTTCCAGCTAGGGTTTTCAGTTAGGGTTTCAAACTAGGGTTAGGGTTTCCAGCTAGGGTTTTCAGTTAGGGTTTCAAACTAGGGTTAGGGTTTCAAACTAGGGTTAGGGTTTCCAGCTAGGGTTTTCAGTTAGGGTTTCAAACTAGGGTTAGGGTTTCCAGCTAGGGTTTTCAGTTAGGGTTTCAAACTAGGGTTAGGGTTTCAAACTAGGGTTTTCAGTTAGGGTTTCAAACTAGGGTTAGGGTTTCCAGATAGGGTTTTCAGTTAGGGTTTCAAACTACGGTTAGGGTTTCAAACTAGGGTTAGGGTTTCAAACTAGGGTTAGGGTTTCCAGCTAGGGTTTTCAGTTAGGGTTTCAAACTAGGGTTAGGGTTTCCAGCTAGGGTTTTCAGTTAGGGTTTCAAACTAGGGTTAGGGTTTCCAGCTAGGGTTTTCAGTTAGGGTTTCAAACTAGGGTTAGGGTTTCCAGCTAGGGTTTTCAGTTAGGGTTTCAAACTAGGGTTAGGGTTTCCAGCTAGGGTTTCAAACTAGGGTTAGGGTTTCCAGCTAGGGTTTTCAGTTAGGGTTTCAAACTAGGGTTAGGGTTTCCAGCTAGGGTTTTCAGTTAGGGTTTCAAACTAGGGTTAGGGTTTCCAGCTAGGGTTTTCAGTTAGGGTTTCAAACTAGGGTTAGGGTTTCCAGCTAAGGTTTTCAGTTAGGGTTTCAAACTAGGGTTTGGGTTTCCAGCTAGGGTTTTCAGTTAGGGTTTCAAACTAGGGTTAGGGTTTCCAGCTAGGGTTTTCAGTTAGGGTTTCAAACTAGGGTTAGGGTTTCAAACTAGGGTTAGGGTTTCCAGCTAGGGTTTTCAGTTAGGGTTTCAAACTAGGGTTAGGGTTTCCAGCTAGGGTTTCAAACTAGGGTTAGGGTTTCCAGCTAGGGTTTTCAGTTAGGGTTTCAAACTAGGGTTAGGGTTTCCAGCTAGGGTTTTCAGTTAGGGTTTCAAACTAGGGTTAGGGTTTCCAGCTAGGGTTTTCAGTTTGGGTTTCAAACTAGGGTTAGGGTTTCCAGCTAAGGTTTTCAGTTAGGGTTTCAAACTAGGGTTTGGGTTTCCAGCTAGGGTTTTCAGTTAGGGTTTCAAACTAGGGTTAGGGTTTCCAGCTAGGGTTTTCAGTTAGGGTTTCAAACTAGGGTTAGGGTTTCCAGCTAGGGTTTTCAGTTAGGGTTTCAAACTAGGGTTAGGGTTTCCAGCTAGGGTTTTCAGTTAGGGTTTCAAACTAGGGTTAGGGTTTCCAGCTAGGGTTTTCAGTTAGGGTTTCAAACTAGAGTTAGGGTTTCCAGCTAGGGTTTTCAGTTAGGGTTTCAAACTAGGGTTAGGGTTTCAAACTAGGGTTAGGGTTTCCAGCTAGGGTTTTCAGTTAGGGTTTCAAACTAGGGTTAGGGTTTCCAGCTAGGGTTTCAAACTAGGGTTAGGGTTTCCAGCTAGGGTTTTCAGTTAGGGTTTCAAACTAGGCTTAGGGTTTCCAGCTAGGGTTTTCAGTTAGGGTTTCAAACTAGGGTTAGGGTTTCCAGCTAGGGTTTTCAGTTAGGGTTTCAAACTAGGGTTAGGGTTTCCAGCTAGGGTTTTCAGTTAGGGTTTCAAACTAGGTTTAGGGTTTCCAGCTAGGGTTTTCAGTTAGGGTTTCAAACTAGGGTTAGGGTTTCCAGCTAGGGTTTTCAGTTAGGGTTTCAAACTAGGGTTAGGGTTTCCAGCTAGGGTTTCAAACTAGGGTTAGGGTTTCCAGCTAGGGTTTTCAGTTAGGGTTTCAAACTAGGGTTAGGGTTTCCAGCTAGGGTTTTCAGTTAGGGTTTCAAACTAGGGTTAGGGTTTCCAGCTAGGGTTTTCAGTTAGGGTTTCAAAATAGGGTTAGGGTTTCCAGCTAGGGTTTTCAGATAGTGTTTCAAACTAGGGTTAGGGTTTCCAGCTAGGGTTTTCAGTTAGGGTTTCAAACTAGGGTTAGGGTTTCCAATTAGGGTTTTCAGTTAGGGTTTCAAACTAGGGTTAGGGTTTCCAGCTAGGGTTTTCAGTTAGCGTTTCAAACTAGGGTTAGGGTTTCAAACTAGGGTTAGGGTTTCCAGCTAGGGTTTTCAGTTAGGGTTTCAAACTAGGGTTAGGGTTTCCAGCTAGGGTTTTCAGTTAGGGTTTCAAACTAGGGTTAGGGTTTCCAGCTAGGGTTTTCAGTTAGGGTTTCAAACTAGGGTTAGGGTTTCCAGCTAGGGTTTTCAGTTAGGGTTTCAAACTAGGGTTAGGGTTTCCAGCTAGGGTTTTCAGTTAGGGTTTCAAACTAGGGTTAGGGTTTCCAGCTAGGGTTTTCAGTTAGGGTTTCAAACTAGGGTTAGGGTTTCAAACTAGGGTTAGGGTTTCCAGCTAGGGTTTTCAGTTAGGGTTTCAAACTAGGGTTAGGGTTTCCAGCTAGGGTTTTCAGTTAGGGTTTCAAACTAGGGTTAGGGTTTCAAGCTAGGGTTTTCAGTTAGGGTTTCAAACTAGGGTTAGGGTTTCCAGCTAGGGTTTTCAGTTAGGGTTTCAAACTAGGGTTAGGGTTTCCAGCTAGGGTTTTCAGTTAGGGTTTCAAACTAGGGTTAGGGTTTCCAGCTAGGGTTTTCAGTTAGGTTTTCAAACTAGGGTTAGGGTTTCCAGCTAGGGTTAGGGTTTTCAGCTAGGGTTTTCAGTTAGGGTTTCAAACTAGGGTTTCAAACTAGGGTTAGGGTTTCCAGCTAGGGTTTTCAGTTAGGGTTTCAAACTAGGGTTAGGGTTTCCAGCTAGGGTTTTCAGTTAGGGTTTCAAACTAGGGTTAGGGTTTCAAACTAGGGTTAGGGTTTCCAGCTAGGGTTTTCAGTTAGGGTTTCAAACTAGGGTTAGGGTTTCCAGCTAGGGTTTTCAGTTAGGGTTTCAAACTAGGGTTAGGGTTTCAAACTAGGGTTTTCAGTTAGGGTTTCAAACTAGGGTTAGGGTTTCCAGCTAGGGTTTTCAGTTAGGGTTTCAAACTACGGTTAGGGTTTCAAACTAGGGTTAGGGTTTCAAACTAGGGTTAGGGTTTCCAGCTAGGGTTTTCAGTTAGGGTTTCAAACTAGGGTTAGGGTTTCCAGCTAGGGTTTTCAGTTAGGGTTTCAAACTAGGGTTAGGGTTTCCAGCTAGGGTTTTCAGTTAGGGTTTCAAACTAGGGTTAGGGTTTCCAGCTAGGGTTTTCAGTTAGGGTTTCAAACTAGAGTTAGGGTTTCCAGCTAGGGTTTTCAGTTAGGGTTTCAAACTAGGGTTAGGGTTTCAAACTAGGGTTAGGGTTTCCAGCTAGGGTTTTCAGTTAGGGTTTCAAACTAGGGTTAGGGTTTCCAGCTAGGGTTTTCAGTTAGGGTTTCAAACTAGGGTTAGGGTTTCCAGCTAGGGTTAGGGTTTCCAGCTAGGGTTTTCAGTTAGGGTTTCAAACTAGGGTTAGGGTTTCCAGCTAGGGTTTTCAGTTAGGGTTTCAAACTAGGGTTAGGGTTTCCAGCTAGGGTTTTCAGTTAGGGTTTCAAACTAGGGTTAGGGTTTCCAGCTAGGGTTTTCAGTTAGGGTTTCAAACTAGGGTTAGGGTTTCCAGCTAGGGTTTTCAGTTAGGGTTTCAAACTAGGGTTAGGGTTTCAAACTAGGGTTAGGGTTTCCAGCTAGGGTTTTCAGTTAGGGTTTCAAACTAGGGTTAGGGTTTCAAACTAGGGTTAGGGTTTCCAGCTAGGGTTTCAAACTAGGGTTAGGGTTTCCAGTTAGGGTTTCAAACTAGGGTTAGGGTTTCCAGCTAGGGTTTCAAACTAGGGTCAGGGTTTCCAGCTAGAGTTTTCAGTTAGGGTTTCAAACTAGGGTTAGGGTTTCAAACTAGGGTTAGGGTTTCCAGCTAGGGTTTTCAGTTAGGGTTTCAAACTAGGGTTAGGGTTTCAAACTAGGGTTAGGGTTTCCAGCTAGGGTTTTCAGTTAGGGTTTCAAACTAGGGTTAGGGTTTCCAGCTAGGGTTTTCAGTTAGGGTTTCAAACTAGGGTTAGGGTTTCCAGCTAGGGTTTTCAGTTAGGGTTTCAAACTAGGGTTAGGGTTTCCAGCTAGGGTTTTCAGTTAGGGTTTCAAACTAGGGTTAGGGTTTCAAACTAGGGTTAGGGTTTCCAGCTAGGGTTTTCAGTTAGGGTTTCAAACTAGGGTTAGGGTTTCCAGCTAGGGTTTTCAGTTAGGGTTTCAAACTAGGGTTAGGGTTTCCAGCTAGGGTTTCAAACTAGGGTTAGGGTTTCCAGCTAGGGTTTTCAGTTAGGGTTTCAAACTAGGGTTAGGGTTTCCAGCTAGGGTTTTCAGTTAGGGTTTCAAACTAGGGTTAGGGTTTCCAGCTAGGGTTTTCAGTTAGGGTTTCAAACTAGGGTTAGGGTTTCCAGCTAGGGTTTTCAGTTAGGGTTTCAAACTAGGGTTTGGGTTTCCAGCTAGGGTTTTCAGTTAGGGTTTCAAACTAGGGTTAGGGTTTCCAGCTAGGGTTTTCAGTTAGGGTTTCAAACTAGGGTTAGGGTTTTCAGTTAGGGTTTCAAACTAGGGTTAGGGTTTCCAGCTAGGGTTTTCAGTTAGGGTTTCAAACTAGGGTTAGGGTTTCCAGCTAGGGTTTCAAACTAGGGTTAGGGTTTCCAGCTAGGGTTTTCAGTTAGGGTTTCAAACTAGGGTTAGGGTTTCCAGCTAGGGTTTTCAATTAGGGTTTCAAACTAGGGTTAGGGTTTCCAGCTAGGGTTTCAAACTAGGGTTAGGGTTTCCAGCTAGGGTTTTCAGTTAGGGTTTCAAACTAGGGTTAGGGTTTCCAGCTAGGGTTAGGGTTTCCAGCTAGGGTTTTCAGTTAGGGTTTCAAACTAGGGTTAGGGTTTCCAGCTAGGGTTTTCAGTTAGGGTTTCAAACTAGGGTTAGGGTTTCCAGCTAGGGTTTTCAGTTAGGGTTTCAAACTAGGGTTAGGGTTTCCAGCTAGGGTTTTCAGTTAGGGTTTCAAACTAGGGTTAGGGTTTCCAGCTAGGGTTTTCAGTTAGGGTTTCAAACTAGGGTTAGGGTTTCAAACTAGGGTTAGGGTTTCCAGCTAGGGTTTTCAGTTAGGGTTTCAAACTAGGGTTAGGGTTTCAAACTAGGGTTAGGGTTTCCAGTTAGGGTTTTCAGTTAGGGTTTCAAACTAGGGTTAGGGTTTCCAGCTAGGGTTTTCAGTTAGGGTTTCAAACTAGGGTTAGGGTTTCCAGCTAGGGTTTTCAGTTAGGGTTTCAAACTAGGGTTAGGGTTTCCAGCTAGGGTTTTCAGTTAGGGTTTCAAACTAGGGTTAGGGTTTCCAGCTAGGGTTTTCAGTTAGGGTTTCAAACTAGGGTTAGGGTTTCAAACTAGGGTTTTCAGTTAGGGTTTCAAACTAGGGTTAGGGTTTCAAACTAGGGTTAGGGTTTCCAGCTAGGGTTTTCAGTTAGGGTTTCAAACGAGGGTTAGGGTTTCAAACTAGGGTTAGGGTTTCCAGCTAGGGTTTCAAACTAGGGTTAGGGTTTCCAGTTAGGGTTTCAAACTAGGGTTAGGGTTTCCAGCTAGGGTTTCAAACTAGGGTTAGGGTTTCCAGCTAGGGTTTTCAGTTAGGGTTTCAAACTAGGGTTAGGGTTTCCAGCTAGGGTTTTCAGTTAGGGTTTCAAACTAGGGTTAGGGTTTCCAGCTAGGGTTTTCAGTTAGGGTTTCAAACTAGGGTTAGGGTTTCCAGCTAGGGTTTTCAGTTAGGGTTTCAAACTAGGGTTAGGGTTTCCAGCTAGGGTTTTCAGTTAGGGTTTCAAACTAGGGTTAGGGTTTCAAACTAGGGTTAGGGTTTCCAGCTAGGGTTTTCAGTTAGGGTTTCAAACTAGGGTTAGGGTTTCAAACTAGGGTTAGGGTTTCCAGCTAGGGTTTCAAACTAGGGTTAGGGTTTCCAGTTAGGGTTTCAAACTAGGGTTAGGGTTTCCAGCTAGGGTTTCAAACTAGGGTTAGGGTTTCCAGCTAGGGTTTTCAGTTAGGGTTTCAAACTAGGGTTAGGGTTTCCAGCTAGGGTTTTCAGTTAGGGTTTCAAACTAGGGTTAGGGTTTCCAGCTAGGGTTTTCAGTTAGGGTTTCAAACTAGGGTTAGGGTTTCCAGCTAGGGTTTTCAGTTAGGGTTTCAAACTAGGGTTAGGGTTTCCAGCTAGGGTTTTCAGTTAGGGTTTCAAACTAGGGTTAGGGTTTCAAACTAGGGTTTTCAGTTAGGGTTTCAAACTAGGGTTAGGGTTTCCAGCTAGGGTTTTCAGTTAGGGTTTCAAACTACGGTTAGGGTTTCAAACTAGGGTTAGGGTTTCAAACTAGGGTTAGGGTTTCCAGCTAGGGTTTTCAGTTAGGGTTTCAAACTAGGGTTAGGGTTTCCAGCTAGGGTTTTCAGTTAGGGTTTCAAACTAGGGTTAGGGTTTCCAGCTAGGGTTTTCAGTTAGGGTTTCAAACTAGGGTTAGGGTTTCCAGCTAGGGTTTTCAGTTAGGGTTTCAAACTAGGGTTAGGGTTTCCAGCTAGGGTTTTCAGTTAGGTTTTCAAACTAGGGTTAGGGTTTCCAGCTAGGGTTTCAAACTAGGGTTAGGGTTTCCAGCTAGGGTTTTCAGTTAGGGTTTCAAACTAGGGTTAGGGTTTCCAGCTAGGGTTTTCAGTTAGGGTTTCAAACAAGGGTTAGGGTTTCCAGCTAGGGTTTTCAGTTAGCGTTTCAAACTAGGGTTAGGGTTTCCAGCTAGGGTTTTCAGTCAGGGTTTCAAACTAGGGTTAGGGTTTCCAGCTAGGGTTTTCAGTTAGGGTTTCAAACTAGGGTTAGGGTTTCCAGCTAGGGTTTTCAGTTAGGGTTTCAAACTAGGGTTAGGGTTTCCAGCTAGGGTTTTCAGTTAGGGTTTCAAACTAGGGTTAGGGTTTCCAGCTAGGGTTTTCAGTTAGGGTTTCAAACTAGGGTTAGGGTTTCCAGCTAGGGTTTCAAACTAGGGTTAGGGTTTCCAGCTAGGGTTTTCAGTTAGGGTTACAAACTAGGGTTAGGGTTTCCAGCTAGGGTTTTCAGTTAGGGTTTCAAACTAGGGTTAGGGTTTCCAGCTAGGGTTTTCAGTTAGGGTTTCAAACTAGGGTTTGGGTTTCCAGCTAGGGTTTTCAGTTAGGGTTTCAAACTAGGGTTAGGGTTTCCAGCTAGGGTTTCAAACTAGGGTTAGGGTTTCCAGCTAGGGTTTTCAGTTAAGGTTTCAAACTAGGGTTAGGGTTTCCAGCTAGGGTTTTCAGTTAGGGTTTCAAACTAGGGTTAGGGTTTCCAGCTAGGGTTTTCAGTTAGGGTTTCAAACTAGGGTTAGGGTTTCCAGCTAGGGTTTTCAGTTAGGGTTTCAAACTAGGGTTAGGGTTTCCAGCTAGGGTTTCAAACTAGGGTTAGGGTTTCCAGCTAGGGTTTTCAGTTAGGGTTTCAAACTAGGGTTAGGGTTTCCAGCTAGGGTTTTCAGTTAGGGTTTCAAACAAGGGTTAGGGTTTCAAACTAGGGTTAGGGTTTCCAGCTAGGGTTTCAAACTAGGGTTAGGGTTTCCAGTTAGGGTTTCAAACTAGGGTTAGGGTTTCCAGCTAGGGTTTCAAACTAGGGTTAGGGTTTCCAGCTAGGGTTTTCAGTTAGGGTTTCAAACTAGGGTTAGGGTTTCAAACTAGGGTTAGGGTTTCCAGCTAGGGTTTTCAGTTAGGGTTTCAAACTAGGGTTAGGGTTTCCAGCTAGGGTTTTCAGTTAGGGTTTCAAACTAGGGTTAGGGTTTCCAGCTAGGGTTTTCAGTTAGGGTTTCAAACTAGGGTTAGGGTTTCCAGCTAGGGTTTTCAGTTAGGGTTTCAAACTAGGGTTAGGGTTTCCAGCTAGGGTTTTCAGTTAGGGTTTCAAACTAGGGTTAGGGTTTCCAGCTAGGGTTTTCAGTTAGGGTTTCAAACTAGGGTTAGGGTTTCAAACTAGGGTTTTCAGTTAGGGTTTCAAACTAGGGTTAGGGTTTCCAGCTAGGGTTTTCAGTTAGGGTTTCAAACTACGGTTAGGGTTTCAAACTAGGGTTAGGGTTTCAAACTAGGGTTAGGGTTTCCAGCTAGGGTTTTCAGTTAGGGTTTCAAACTAGGGTTAGGGTTTCCAGCTAGGGTTTTCAGTTAGGGTTTCAAACTAGGGTTAGGGTTTCCAGCTAGGGTTTTCAGTTAGGGTTTCAAACTAGGGTTAGGGTTTCCAGCTAGGGTTTTCAGTTAGGGTTTCAAACTAGGGTTAGGGTTTCCAGCTAGGGTTTTCAGTTAGGTTTTCAAACTAGGGTTAGGGTTTCCAGCTAGGGTTTCAAACTAGGGTTAGGGTTTCCAGCTAGGGTTTTCAGTTAGGGTTTCAAACTAGGGTTAGGGTTTCCAGCTAGGGTTTTCAGTTAGGGTTTCAAACAAGGGTTAGGGTTTCCAGCTAGGGTTTTCAGTTAGCGTTTCAAACTAGGGTTAGGGTTTCCAGCTAGGGTTTTCAGTCAGGGTTTCAAACTAGGGTTAGGGTTTCCAGCTAGGGTTTTCAGTTAGGGTTTCAAACTAGGGTTAGGGTTTCCAGCTAGGGTTTTCAGTTAGGGTTTCAAACTAGGGTTAGGGTTTCCAGCTAGGGTTTTCAGTTAGGGTTTCAAACTAGGGTTAGGGTTTCCAGCTAGGGTTTTCAGTTAGGGTTTCAAACTAGGGTTAGGGTTTCCAGCTAGGGTTTCAAACTAGGGTTAGGGTTTCCAGCTAGGGTTTTCAGTTAGGGTTACAAACTAGGGTTAGGGTTTCCAGCTAGGGTTTTCAGTTAGGGTTTCAAACTGGGGTTAGGGTTTCCAGCTAGGGTTTTCAGTTAGGGTTTCAAACTAGGGTTTGGGTTTCCAGCTAGGGTTTTCAGTTAGGGTTTCAAACTAGGGTTAGGGTTTCCAGCTAGGGTTTTCAGTTAGGGTTTCAAACTAGGGTTAGGGTTTCCAGCTAGGGTTTTCAGTTAGGGTTTCAAACTAGGGTTAGGGTTTCCAGCTAGGGTTTCAAACTAGGGTTAGGGTTTCCAGCTAGGGTTTTCAGTTAGGGTTTCAAACTAGGGTTAGGGTTTCCAGCTAGGGTTTTCAGTTAGGGTTTCAAACTAGGGTTAGGGTTTCAAACTAGGGTTAGGGTTTCCAGCTAGGGTTTTCAGTTAGGGTTTCAAACTAGGGTTTGGGTTTCAAACTAGGGTTAGGGTTTCCAGCTAGGGTTTTCAGTTAGGGTTTCAAACTAGGGTTAGGGTTTCCAGCTAGGGTTTTCAGTTAGGGTTTCAAACTAGGGTTAGGGTTTCCAGCTAGGGTTTTCAGTTAGGGTTTCAAACTAGGGTTAGGGTTTCCAGCTAGGGTTTTCAGTTAGGGTTTCAAACTAGGGTTAGGGTTTCCAGCTAGGGTTTTCAGTTAGGGTTTCAAACTAGGGTTAGGGTTTCAAACTAGGGTAAGGGTTTCCAGCTAGGGTTTTCAGTTAGGGTTTCAAACTAGGGTTAGGGTTTCCAGCTAGGGTTTTCAGTTAGGGTTTCAAACTAGGGTTAGGGTTTCCAGCTAGGGTTTCAAACTAGGGTTAGGGTTTCCAGCTAGGGTTTTCAGTTTGGGTTTCAAACTAGGGTTAGGGTTTCCAGCTAGGGTTTTCAGTTAGGGTTTCAAACTAGGGTTAGGGTTTCAAACTAGGGTTAGGGTTTCCAGCTAGGGTTTTCAGTTAGGGTTTCAAACTAGGGTTAGGGTTTCCAGCTAGTGTTTCAAACTAGGGTTAGGGTTTCCAGCTAGGGTTTTCAGTCAGGGTTTCAAACTAGGGTTAGGGTTTCCAGCTAGGGTTTTCAGTTAGGGTTTCAAACTAGGGTTAGGGTTTCCAGCTAGGGTTTTAAGTTAGGGTTTCAAACTAGGGTTAGGGTTTCCAGCTAGGGTTTTCAGTTAGGGTTTCAAACTAGGGTTAGGGTTTCCAGCTAGGGTTTTCAGTTAGGGTTTCAAACTAGGGTTAGGGTTTCCAGCTAGGGTTTCAAACTAGGGTTAGGGTTTCCAGCTAGGGTTTTCAGTTAGGGTTACAAACTAGGGTTAGGGTTTCCAGCTAGGGTTTTCAGTTAGGGTTTCAAACTGGGGTTAGGGTTTCCAGCTAGGGTTTTCAGTTAGGGTTTCAAACTAGGGTTTGGGTTTCCAGCTAGGGTTTTCAGTTAGGGTTTCAAACTAGGGTTAGGGTTTCCAGCTAGGGTTTTCAGTTAGGGTTTCAAACTAGGGTTAGGGTTTCCAGCTAGGGTTTTCAGTTAGGGTTTCAAACTAGGGTTAGGGTTTCCAGCTAGGGTTTTCAGTTAGGGTTTCAAACTAGGGTTAGGGTTTCCAGCTAGGGTTTTCAGTTAGGGTTTCAAACTAGGGTTAGGGTTTCCAGCTAGGGTTTTCAGTTAGGGTTTCAAACTAGGGTTAGGGTTTCCAGCTAGGGTTTTCAGTTAGGGTTTCAAACTAGGGTTAGGGTTTCAAACTAGGGTAAGGGTTTCCAGCTAGGGTTTTCAGTTAGGGTTTCAAACTAGGGTTAGGGTTTCCAGCTAGGGTTTTCAGTTAGGGTTTCCAGCTAGGGTTTTCAGTTAGGGTTTCAAACTAGGGTTAGGGTTTCCAGCTAGGGTTTTCAGTTAGGGTTTCAAACAAGGGTTAGGGTTTCCAGCTAGGGTTTTCAGTTAGCGTTTCAAACTAGGGTTAGGGTTTCCAGCTAGGGTTTTCAGTCAGGGTTTCAAACTAGGGTTAGGGTTTCCAGCTAGGGTTTTCAGTTAGGGTTTCAAACTAGGGTTAGGGTTTCCAGCTAGGGTTTTCAGTTAGGGTTTTAAACTAGGGTTAGGGTTTCCAGCTAGGGTTTTCAGTTAGGGTTTCAAACTAGGGTTTGGGTTTCCAGCTAGGGTTTTCAGTTAGGGTTTCAAACTAGGGTTAGGGTTTCCAGCTAGGGTTTTCAGTTAGGGTTTCAAACTAGGGTTAGGGTTTCCAGCTAGGGTTTTCAGTTAGGGTTTCAAACTAGGGTTAGGGTTTCCAGCTAGGGTTTTCAGTTAGGGTTTCAAACTAGGGTTAGGGTTTCCAGCTAGGGTTTTCAGTTAGGGTTTCAAACTAGGGTTAGGGTTTCAAACTAGGGTTAGGGTTTCCAGCTAGGGTTTTCAGTTAGGGTTTCAAACTAGGGTTAGGGTTTCCAGCTAGGGTTTCAAACTAGGGTTAGGGTTTCCAGCTAGGGTTTTCAGTTAGGGTTTCAAACTAGGGTTAGGGTTTCAAACTAGGGTTAGGGTTTCCAGCTAGGGTTTTCAGTTAGGGTTTCAAACTAAGGTTAGGGTTTCCAGCTAGGGTTTTCAGTTAGGGTTTCAAACTAGGGTTAGGGTTTCCAGCTAGGGTTTTCAGTTAGGGTTTCAAACTAGGGTTAGGGTTTCAAACTAGGGTTTTCAGTTAGGGTTTCAAACTAGGGTTAGGGTTTCCAGCTAGGGTTTTCAGTTAGGGTTTCAAACTAGGGTTAGGGTTTCCAGCTAGGGTTTTCAGTTAGGGTTTCAAACTAGGGTTAGGGTTTCCAGCTAGGGTTTTCAGTTAGGGTTTCAAACTAGGGTTAGGGTTTCCAGCTAGGGTTTTCAGTTAGGGTTTCAAACTAGGGTTAGGGTTTCCAGCTAGGGTTTTCAGTTAGGGTTTCAAACTAGGGTTAGGGTTTCCAGCTAGGGTTTTCAGTTAGGGTTTCAAACTAGGGTTAGGGTTTCAAACTAGGGTTAGGGTTTCCAGCTAGGGTTTTCAGTTAGGGTTTCAAACTAGGGTTAGGGTTTCAAACTAGGGTTAGGGTTTCCAGCTAGGGTTTCAAACTAGGGTTAGGGTTTCCAGTTAGGGTTTCAAACTAGGGTTAGGGTTTCCAGCTAGGGTTTCAAACTAGGGTTAGGGTTTCCAGCTAGGGTTTTCAGTTAGGGTTTCAAACTAGGGTTAGGGTTTCAAACTAGGGTTAGGGTTTCCAGCTAGGGTTTTCAGTTAGGGTTTCAAACTAGGGTTAGGGTTTCCAGCTAGGGTTTTCAGTTAGGGTTTCAAACTAGGGTTAGGGTTTCCAGCTAGGGTTTTCAGTTAGGGTTTCAAACTAGGGTTAGGGTTTCAAACTAGGGTTTTCAGTTAGGGTTTCAAACTAGGGTTAGGGTTTCCAGCTAGGGTTTTCAGTTAGGGTTTCAAACTACGGTTAGGGTTTCAAACTAGGGTTAGGGTTTCAAACTAGGGTTAGGGTTTCCAGCTAGGGTTTTCAGTTAGGGTTTCAAACTAGGGTTAGGGTTTCCAGCTAGGGTTTTCAGTTAGGGTTTCAAACTAGGGTTAGGGTTTCCAGCTAGGGTTTTCAGTTAGGGTTTCAAACTAGGGTTAGGGTTTCCAGCTAGGGTTTTCAGTTAGGGTTTCAAACTAGGGTTAGGGTTTCCAGCTAGGGTTTTCAGTTAGGTTTTCAAACTAGGGTTAGGGTTTCCAGCTAGGGTTTCAAACTAGGGTTAGGGTTTCCAGCTAGGGTTTTCAGTTAGGGTTTCAAACTAGGGTTAGGGTTTCCAGCTAGGGTTTTCAGTTAGGGTTTCAAACAAGGGTTAGGGTTTCCAGCTAGGGTTTTCAGTTAGCGTTTCAAACTAGGGTTAGGGTTTCCAGCTAGGGTTTTCAGTCAGGGTTTCAAACTAGGGTTAGGGTTTCCAGCTAGGGTTTTCAGTTAGGGTTTCAAACTAGGGTTAGGGTTTCCAGCTAGGGTTTTCAGTTAGGGTTTCAAACTAGGGTTAGGGTTTCCAGCTAGGGTTTTCAGTTAGGGTTTCAAACTAGGGTTAGGGTTTCCAGCTAGGGTTTTCAGTTAGGGTTTCAAACTAGGGTTAGGGTTTCCAGCTAGGGTTTCAAACTAGGGTTAGGGTTTCCAGCTAGGGTTTTCAGTTAGGGTTACAAACTAGGGTTAGGGTTTCCAGCTAGGGTTTTCAGTTAGGGTTTCAAACTAGGGTTAGGGTTTCCAGCTAGGGTTTTCAGTTAGGGTTTCAAACTAGGGTTAGGGTTTCAAACTAGGGTTAGGGTTTCCAGCTAGGGTTTCAAACTAGGGTTAGGGTTTCCAGTTAGGGTTTCAAACTAGGGTTAGGGTTTCCAGCTAGGGTTTTCAGTTAGGGTTTCAAACTAGGGTTAGGGTTTCCAGCTAGGGTTTTCAGTTAGGGTTTCAAACTAGGGTTAGGGTTTCAAACTAGGGTTAGGGTTTCCAGCTAGGGTTTTCAGTTAGGGTTTCAAACTAGGGTTAGGGTTTCCAGCTAGGGTTTTCAGTTAGGGTTTCAAACTAGGGTTAGGGTTTCCAGCTAGGGTTTTCAGTTAGGGTTTCAAACTAGGGTTAGGGTTTCCAGCTAGGGTTTTCAGTTAGGGTTTCAAACTAGGGTTAGGGTTTCCAGCTAGGGTTTTCAGTTAGGGTTTCAAACTAGGGTTAGGGTTTCCAGCTAGGGTTTTCAGTTAGGGTTTCAAACTAGGGTTAGGGTTTCAAACTAGGGTTAGGGTTTCCAGCTAGGGTTTTCAGTTAGGGTTTCAAACTAGGGTTAGGGTTTCAAACTAGGGTTAGGGTTTCCAGCTAGGGTTTCAAACTAGGGTTAGGGTTTCCAGTTAGGGTTTCAAACTAGGGTTAGGGTTTCCAGCTAGGGTTTCAAACTAGGGTTAGGGTTTCCAGCTAGGGTTTTCAGTTAGGGTTTCAAACTAGGGTTAGGGTTTCAAACTAGGGTTAGGGTTTCCAGCTAGGGTTTTCAGTTAGGGTTTCAAACTAGGGTTAGGGTTTCCAGCTAGGGTTTTCAGTTAGGGTTTCAAACTAGGGTTAGGGTTTCCAGCTAGGGTTTTCAGTTAGGGTTTCAAACTAGGGTTAGGGTTTCAAACTAGGGTTTTCAGTTAGGGTTTCAAACTAGGGTTAGGGTTTCCAGCTAGGGTTTTCAGTTAGGGTTTCAAACTACGGTTAGGGTTTCAAACTAGGGTTAGGGTTTCAAACTAGGGTTAGGGTTTCCAGCTAGGGTTTTCAGTTAGGGTTTCAAACTAGGGTTAGGGTTTCCAGCTAGGGTTTTCAGTTAGGGTTTCAAACTAGGGTTAGGGTTTCCAGCTAGGGTTTTCAGTTAGGGTTTCAAACTAGGGTTAGGGTTTCCAGCTAGGGTTTTCAGTTAGGGTTTCAAACTAGGGTTAGGGTTTCCAGCTAGGGTTTTCAGTTAGGTTTTCAAACTAGGGTTAGGGTTTCCAGCTAGGGTTTCAAACTAGGGTTAGGGTTTCCAGCTAGGGTTTTCAGTTAGGGTTTCAAACTAGGGTTAGGGTTTCCAGCTAGGGTTTTCAGTTAGGGTTTCAAACAAGGGTTAGGGTTTCCAGCTAGGGTTTTCAGTTAGCGTTTCAAACTAGGGTTAGGGTTTCCAGCTAGGGTTTTCAGTCAGGGTTTCAAACTAGGGTTAGGGTTTCCAGCTAGGGTTTTCAGTTAGGGTTTCAAACTAGGGTTAGGGTTTCCAGCTAGGGTTTTCAGTTAGGGTTTCAAACTAGGGTTAGGGTTTCCAGCTAGGGTTTCAAACTAGGGTTAGGGTTTCCAGCTAGGGTTTTCAGTTAGGGTTTCAAACTAGGGTTAGGGTTTCCAGCTAGGGTTTTCAGTTAGGGTTTCAAACTAGGGTTAGGGTTTCAAACTAGGGTTAGGGTTTCCAGCTAGGGTTTTCAGTTAGGGTTTCAAACTAGGGTTTGGGTTTCAAACTAGGGTTAGGGTTTCCAGCTAGGGTTTTCAGTTAGGGTTTCAAACTAGGGTTAGGGTTTCCAGCTAGGGTTTTCAGTTAGGGTTTCAAACTAGGGTTAGGGTTTCCAGCTAGGGTTTTCAGTTAGGGTTTCAAACTAGGGTTAGGGTTTCCAGCTAGGGTTTTCAGTTAGGGTTTCAAACTAGGGTTAGGGTTTCCAGCTAGGGTTTTCAGTTAGGGTTTCAAACTAGGGTTAGGGTTTCAAACTAGGGTAAGGGTTTCCAGCTAGGGTTTTCAGTTAGGGTTTCAAACTAGGGTTAGGGTTTCCAGCTAGGGTTTTCAGTTAGGGTTTCAAACTAGGGTTAGGGTTTCCAGCTAGGGTTTCAAACTAGGGTTAGGGTTTCCAGCTAGGGTTTTCAGTTTGGGTTTCAAACTAGGGTTAGGGTTTCCAGCTAGGGTTTTCAGTTAGGGTTTCAAACTAGGGTTAGGGTTTCAAACTAGGGTTAGGGTTTCCAGCTAGGGTTTTCAGTTAGGGTTTCAAACTAGGGTTAGGGTTTCCAGCTAGTGTTTCAAACTAGGGTTAGGTTTTCCAGCTAGGGTTTTCAGTCAGGGTTTCAAACTAGGGTTAGGGTTTCCAGCTAGGGTTTTCAGTTAGGGTTTCAAACTAGGGTTAGGGTTTCCAGCTAGGGTTTTAAGTTAGGGTTTCAAACTAGGGTTAGGGTTTCCAGCTAGGGTTTTCAGTTAGGGTTTCAAACTAGGGTTAGGGTTTCCAGCTAGGGTTTTCAGTTAGGGTTTCAAACTAGGGTTAGGGTTTCCAGCTAGGGTTTCAAACTAGGGTTAGGGTTTCCAGCTAGGGTTTTCAGTTAGGGTTACAAACTAGGGTTAGGGTTTCCAGCTAGGGTTTTCAGTTAGGGTTTCAAACTGGGGTTAGGGTTTCCAGCTAGGGTTTTCAGTTAGGGTTTCAAACTAGGGTTTGGGTTTCCAGCTAGGGTTTTCAGTTAGGGTTTCAAACTAGGGTTAGGGTTTCCAGCTAGGGTTTTCAGTTAGGGTTTCAAACTAGGGTTAGGGTTTCCAGCTAGGGTTTTCAGTTAGGGTTTCAAACTAGGGTTAGGGTTTCAAACTAGGGTAAGGGTTTCCAGCTAGGGTTTTCAGTTAGGGTTTCAAACTAGGGTTAGGGTTTCCAGCTAGGGTTTTCAGTTAGGGTTTCCAGCTAGGGTTTTCAGTTAGGGTTTCAAACTAGGGTTAGGGTTTCCAGCTAGGGTTTTCAGTTAGGGTTTCAAACAAGGGTTAGGGTTTCCAGCTAGGGTTTTCAGTTAGCGTTTCAAACTAGGGTTAGGGTTTCCAGCTAGGGTTTTCAGTCAGGGTTTCAAACTAGGGTTAGGGTTTCCAGCTAGGGTTTTCAGTTAGGGTTTCAAACTAGGGTTAGGGTTTCCAGCTAGGGTTTTCAGTTAGGGTTTCAAACTAGGGTTAGGGTTTCCAGCTAGGGTTTTCAGTTAGGGTTTCAAACTAGGGTTTGGGTTTCCAGCTAGGGTTTTCAGTTAGGGTTTCAAACTAGGGTTAGGGTTTCCAGCTAGGGTTTTCAGTTAGGGTTTCAAACTAGGGTTAGGGTTTCCAGCTAGGGTTTTCAGTTAGGGTTTCAAACTAGGGTTAGGGTTTCCAGCTAGGGTTTTCAGTTAGGGTTTCAAACTAGGGTTAGGGTTTCCAGCTAGGGTTTTCAGTTAGGGTTTCAAACTAGGGTTAGGGTTTCAAACTAGGGTTAGGGTTTCCAGCTAGGGTTTTCAGTTAGGGTTTCAAACTAGGGTTAGGGTTTCCAGCTAGGGTTTCAAACTAGGGTTAGGGTTTCCAGCTAGGGTTTTCAGTTAGGGTTTCAAACTAGGGTTAGGGTTTCAAACTAGGGTTAGGGTTTCCAGCTAGGGTTTTCAGTTAGGGTTTCAAACTAAGGTTAGGGTTTCCAGCTAGGGTTTTCAGTTAGGGTTTCAAACTAGGGTTAGGGTTTCCAGCTAGGGTTTTCAGTTAGGGTTTCAAACTAGGGTTAGGGTTTCAAACTAGGGTTTTCAGTTAGGGTTTCAAACTAGGGTTAGGGTTTCCAGCTAGGGTTTTCAGTTAGGGTTTCAAACTAGGGTTAGGGTTTCCAGCTAGGGTTTTCAGTTAGGGTTTCAAACTAGGGTTAGGGTTTCCAGCTAGGGTTTTCAGTTAGGGTTTCAAACTAGGGTTAGGGTTTCCAGCTAGGGTTTTCAGTTAGGGTTTCAAACTAGGGTTAGGGTTTCCAGCTAGGGTTTTCAGTTAGGGTTTCAAACTAGGGTTAGGGTTTCCAGCTAGGGTTTTCAGTTAGGGTTTCAAACTAGGGTTAGGGTTTCAAACTAGGGTTAGGGTTTCCAGCTAGGGTTTTCAGTTAGGGTTTCAAACTAGGGTTAGGGTTTCAAACTAGGGTTAGGGTTTCCAGCTAGGGTTTCAAACTAGGGTTAGGGTTTCCAGTTAGGGTTTCAAACTAGGGTTAGGGTTTACAGCTAGGGTTTCAAACTAGGGTTAGGGTTTCCAGCTAGGGTTTTCAGTTAGGGTTTCAAACTAGGGTTAGGGTTTCAAACTAGGGTTAGGGTTTCCAGCTAGGGTTTTCAGTTAGGGTTTCAAACTAGGGTTAGGGTTTCCAGCTAGGGTTTTCAGTTAGGGTTTCAAACTAGGGTTAGGGTTTCCAGCTAGGGTTTTCAGTTAGGGTTTCAAACTAGGGTTAGGGTTTCAAACTAGGGTTTTCAGTTAGGGTTTCAAACTAGGGTTAGGGTTTCCAGCTAGGGTTTTCAGTTAGGGTTTCAAACTACGGTTAGGGTTTCAAACTAGGGTTAGGGTTTCAAACTAGGGTTAGGGTTTCCAGCTAGGGTTTTCAGTTAGGGTTTCAAACTAGGGTTAGGGTTTCCAGCTAGGGTTTTCAGTTAGGGTTTCAAACTAGTGTTAGGGTTTCCAGCTAGGGTTTTCAGTTAGGGTTTCAAACTAGGGTTAGGGTTTCCAGCTAGGGTTTTCAGTTAGGGTTTCAAACTAGGGTTAGGGTTTCCAGCTAGGGTTTTCAGTTAGGTTTTCAAACTAGGGTTAGGGTTTCCAGCTAGGGTTTCAAACTAGGGTTAGGGTTTCCAGCTAGGGTTTTCAGTTAGGGTTTCAAACTAGGGTTAGGGTTTCCAGCTAGAGTTTTCAGTTAGGGTTTCAAACAAGGGTTAGGGTTTCCAGCTAGGGTTTTCAGTTAGCGTTTCAAACTAGGGTTAGGGTTTCCAGCTAGGGTTTTCAGTCAGGGTTTCAAACTAGGGTTAGGGTTTCCAGCTAGGGTTTTCAGTTAGGGTTTCAAACTAGGGTTAGGGTTTCCAGCTAGGGTTTTCAGTTAGGGTTTCAAACTAGGGTTAGGGTTTCCAGCTAGGGTTTTCAGTTAGGGTTTCAAACTAGGGTTAGGGTTTCCAGCTAGGGTTTTCAGTTAGGGTTTCAAACTAGGGTTAGGGTTTCCAGCTAGGGTTTCAAACTAGGGTTAGGGTTTCCAGCTAGGGTTTTCAGTTAGGGTTACAAACTAGGGTTAGGGTTTCCAGCTAGGGTTTTCAGTTAGGGTTTCAAACTAGGGTTAGGGTTTCCAGCTAGGGTTTTCAGTTAGGGTTTCAAACTAGGGTTAGGGTTTCAAACTAGGGTTAGGGTTTCCAGCTAGGGTTTCAAACTAGGGTTAGGGTTTCCAGTTAGGGTTTCAAACTAGGGTTAGGGTTTCCAGCTAGGGTTTTCAGTTAGGGTTTCAAACTAGGGTTAGGGTTTCCAGCTAGGGTTTTCAGTTAGGGTTTCAAACTAGGGTTAGGGTTTCAAACTAGGGTTAGGGTTTCCAGCTAGGGTTTTCAGTTAGGGTTTCAAACTAGGGTTAGGGTTTCCAGCTAGGGTTTTCAGTTAGGGTTTCAAACTAGGGTTAGGGTTTCCAGCTAGGGTTTTCAGTTAGGGTTTCAAACTAGGGTTAGGGTTTCCAGCTAGGGTTTTCAGTTAGGGTTTCAAACTAGGGTTAGGGTTTCCAGCTAGGGTTTTCAGTTAGGGTTTCAAACTAGGGTTAGGGTTTCCAGCTAGGGTTTTCAGTTAGGGTTTCAAACTAGGGTTAGGGTTTCAAACTAGGGTTAGGGTTTCCAGCTAGGGTTTTCAGTTAGGGTTTCAAACTAGGGTAAGGGTTTCCAGCTAGGGTTTTCAGTTAGGGTTTCAAACTAGGGTTAGGGTTTCCAGCTAGGGTTTTCAGTTAGGGTTTCAAACTAGGGTTAGGGTTTCAAACTAGGGTTAGGGTTTCCAGCTAGGGTTTCAAACTAGGGTTAGGGTTTCCAGTTAGGGTTTCAAACTAGGGTTAGGGTTTCCAGCTAGGGTTTCAAACTAGGGTTAGGGTTTCCAGCTAGGGTTTTCAGTTAGGGTTTCAAACTAGGGTTAGGGTTTCAAACTAGGGTTAGGGTTTCCAGCTAGGGTTTTCAGTTAGGGTTTCAAACTAGGGTTAGGGTTTCCAGCTAGGGTTTTCAGTTAGGGTTTCAAACTAGGGTTAGGGTTTCCAGCTAGGGTTTTCAGTTAGGGTTTCAAACTAGGGTTAGGGTTTCAAACTAGGGTTTTCAGTTAGGGTTTCAAACTAGGGTTAGGGTTTCCAGCTAGGGTTTTCAGTTAGGGTTTCAAACTACGGTTAGGGTTTCAAACTAGGGTTAGGGTTTCAAACTAGGGTTAGGGTTTCCAGCTAGGGTTTTCAGTTAGGGTTTCAAACTAGGGTTAGGGTTTCCAGCTAGGGTTTTCAGTTAGGGTTTCAAACTAGGGTTAGGGTTTCCAGCTAGGGTTTTCAGTTAGGGTTTCAAACTAGGGTTAGGGTTTCCAGCTAGGGTTTTCAGTTAGGGTTTCAAACTAGGGTTAGGGTTTCCAGCTAGGGTTTTCAGTTAGGTTTTCAAACTAGGGTTAGGGTTTCCAGCTAGGGTTTCAAACTAGGGTTAGGGTTTCCAGCTAGGGTTTTCAGTTAGGGTTTCAAACTAGGGTTAGGGTTTCCAGCTAGGGTTTTCAGTTAGGGTTTCAAACAAGGGTTAGGGTTTCCAGCTAGGGTTTTCAGTTAGCGTTTCAAACTAGGGTTAGGGTTTCCAGCTAGGGTTTTCAGTCAGGGTTTCAAACTAGGGTTAGGGTTTCCAGCTAGGGTTTTCAGTTAGGGTTTCAAACTAGGGTTAGGGTTTCCAGCTAGGGTTTTCAGTTAGGGTTTCAAACTAGGGTTAGGGTTTCAAACTAGGGTTAGGGTTTCCAGCTAGGGTTTTCAGTTAGGGTTTCAAACTAGGGTTAGGGTTTCCAGCTAGGGTTTTCAGTTAGGGTTTCAAACTAGGGTTAGGGTTTCCAGCTAGGGTTTTCAGTTAGGGTTTCAAACTAGGGTTAGGGTTTCCAGCTAGGGTTTTCAGTTAGGGTTTCAAACTAGGGTTAGGGTTTCCAGCTAGGGTTTTCAGTTAGGGTTTCAAACTAGGGTTAGGGTTTCAAACTAGGGTTAGGGTTTCCAGCTAGGGTTTTCAGTTAGGGTTTCAAACTAGGGTTAGGGTTTCAAACTAGGGTTAGGGTTTCCAGCTAGGGTTTCAAACTAGGGTTAGGGTTTCCAGTTAGGGTTTCAAACTAGGGTTAGGGTTTACAGCTAGGGTTTCAAACTAGGGTTAGGGTTTCCAGCTAGGGTTTTCAGTTAGGGTTTCAAACTAGGGTTAGGGTTTCAAACTAGGGTTAGGGTTTCCAGCTAGGGTTTTCAGTTAGGGTTTCAAACTAGGGTTAGGGTTTCCAGCTAGGGTTTTCAGTTAGGGTTTCAAACTAGGGTTAGGGTTTCCAGCTAGGGTTTTCAGTTAGGGTTTCAAACTAGGGTTAGGGTTTCAAACTAGGGTTTTCAGTTAGGGTTTCAAACTAGGGTTAGGGTTTCCAGCTAGGGTTTTCAGTTAGGGTTTCAAACTACGGTTAGGGTTTCAAACTAGGGTTAGGGTTTCAAACTAGGGTTAGGGTTTCCAGCTAGGGTTTTCAGTTAGGGTTTCAAACTAGGGTTAGGGTTTCCAGCTAGGGTTTTCAGTTAGGGTTTCAAACTAGGGTTAGGGTTTCCAGCTAGGGTTTTCAGTTAGGGTTTCAAACTAGGGTTAGGGTTTCCAGCTAGGGTTTTCAGTTAGGGTTTCAAACTAGGGTTAGGGTTTCCAGCTAGGGTTTTCAGTTAGGTTTTCAAACTAGGGTTAGGGTTTCCAGCTAGGGTTTCAAACTAGGGTTAGGGTTTCCAGCTAGGGTTTTCAGTTAGGGTTTCAAACTAGGGTTAGGGTTTCCAGCTAGAGTTTTCAGTTAGGGTTTCAAACAAGGGTTAGGGTTTCCAGCTAGGGTTTTCAGTTAGCGTTTCAAACTAGGGTTAGGGTTTCCAGCTAGGGTTTTCAGTCAGGGTTTCAAACTAGGGTTAGGGTTTCCAGCTAGGGTTTTCAGTTAGGGTTTCAAACTAGGGTTAGGGTTTCCAGCTAGGGTTTTCAGTTAGGGTTTCAAACTAGGGTTAGGGTTTCCAGCTAGGGTTTTCAGTTAGGGTTTCAAACTAGGGTTAGGGTTTCCAGCTAGGGTTTTCAGTTAGGGTTTCAAACTAGGGTTAGGGTTTCCAGCTAGGGTTTCAAACTAGGGTTAGGGTTTCCAGCTAGGGTTTTCAGTTAGGGTTACAAACTAGGGTTAGGGTTTCCAGCTAGGGTTTTCAGTTAGGGTTTCAAACTAGGGTTAGGGTTTCCAGCTAGGGTTTTCAGTTAGGGTTTCAAACTAGGGTTAGGGTTTCAAACTAGGGTTAGGGTTTCCAGCTAGGGTTTCAAACTAGGGTTAGGGTTTCCAGTTAGGGTTTCAAACTAGGGTTAGGGTTTCCAGCTAGGGTTTTCAGTTAGGGTTTCAAACTAGGGTTAGGGTTTCCAGCTAGGGTTTTCAGTTAGGGTTTCAAACTAGGGTTAGGGTTTCAAACTAGGGTTAGGGTTTCCAGCTAGGGTTTTCAGTTAGGGTTTCAAACTAGGGTTAGGGTTTCCAGCTAGGGTTTTCAGTTAGGGTTTCAAACTAGGGTTAGGGTTTCCAGCTAGGGTTTTCAGTTAGGGTTTCAAACTAGGGTTAGGGTTTCCAGCTAGGGTTTTCAGTTAGGGTTTCAAACTAGGGTTAGGGTTTCCAGCTAGGGTTTTCAGTTAGGGTTTCAAACTAGGGTTAGGGTTTCCAGCTAGGGTTTTCAGTTAGGGTTTCAAACTAGGGTTAGGGTTTCAAACTAGGGTTAGGGTTTCCAGCTAGGGTTTTCAGTTAGGGTTTCAAACTAGGGTTAGGGTTTCAAACTAGGGTTAGGGTTTCCAGCTAGGGTTTCAAACTAGGGTTAGGGTTTCCAGTTAGGGTTTCAAACTAGGGTTAGGGTTTCCAGCTAGGGTTTCAAACTAGGGTTAGGGTTTCCAGCTAGGGTTTTCAGTTAGGGTTTCAAACTAGGGTTAGGGTTTCAAACTAGGGTTAGGGTTTCCAGCTAGGGTTTTCAGTTAGGGTTTCAAACTAGGGTTAGGGTTTCCAGCTAGGGTTTTCAGTTAGGGTTTCAAACTAGGGTTAGGGTTTCCAGCTAGGGTTTTCAGTTAGGGTTTCAAACTAGGGTTAGGGTTTCAAACTAGGGTTTTCAGTTAGGGTTTCAAACTAGGGTTAGGGTTTCCAGCTAGGGTTTTCAGTTAGGGTTTCAAACTACGGTTAGGGTTTCAAACTAGGGTTAGGGTTTCAAACTAGGGTTAGGGTTTCCAGCTAGGGTTTTCAGTTAGGGTTTCAAACTAGGGTTAGGGTTTCCAGCTAGGGTTTTCAGTTAGGGTTTCAAACTAGGGTTAGGGTTTCCAGCTAGGGTTTTCAGTTAGGGTTTCAAACTAGGGTTAGGGTTTCCAGCTAGGGTTTTCAGTTAGGGTTTCAAACTAGGGTTAGGGTTTCCAGCTAGGGTTTTCAGTTAGGTTTTCAAACTAGGGTTAGGGTTTCCAGCTAGGGTTTCAAACTAGGGTTAGGGTTTCCAGCTAGGGTTTTCAGTTAGGGTTTCAAACTAGGGTTAGGGTTTCCAGCTAGGGTTTTCAGTTAGGGTTTCAAACAAGGGTTAGGGTTTCCAGCTAGGGTTTTCAGTTAGCGTTTCAAACTAGGGTTAGGGTTTCCAGCTAGGGTTTTCAGTCAGGGTTTCAAACTAGGGTTAGGGTTTCCAGCTAGGGTTTTCAGTTAGGGTTTCAAACTAGGGTTAGGGTTTCCAGCTAGGGTTTTCAGTTAGGGTTTCAAACTAGGGTTAGGGTTTCCAGCTAGGGTTTTCAGTTAGGGTTTCAAACTAGGGTTAGGGTTTCCAGCTAGGGTTTTCAGTTAGGGTTTCAAACTAGGGTTAGGGTTTCCAGCTAGGGTTTCAAACTAGGGTTAGGGTTTCCAGCTAGGGTTTTCAGTTAGGGTTACAAACTAGGGTTAGGGTTTCCAGCTAGGGTTTTCAGTTAGGGTTTCAAACTAGGGTTAGGGTTTCCAGCTAGGGTTTTCAGTTAGGGTTTCAAACTAGGGTTTGGGTTTCCAGCTAGGGTTTTCAGTTAGGGTTTCAAACTAGGGTTAGGGTTTCCAGCTAGGGTTTTCAGTTAGGGTTTCAAACTAGGGTTAGGGTTTCCAGCTAGGGTTTTCAGTTAGGGTTTCAAACTAGGGTTAGGGTTTCCAGCTAGGGTTTCAAACTAGGGTTAGGGTTTCCAGCTAGGGTTTTCAGTTAGGGTTTCAAACTAGGGTTAGGGTTTCCAGCTAGGGTTTTCAGTTAGGGTTTCAAACTAGGGTTAGGGTTTCAAACTAGGGTTAGGGTTTCCAGCTAGGGTTTCAAACTAGGGTTAGGGTTTCCAGTTAGGGTTTCAAACTAGGGTTAGGGTTTCCAGCTAGGGTTTCAAACTAGGGTTAGGGTTTCCAGCTAGGGTTTTCAGTTAGGGTTTCAAACTAGGGTTAGGGTTTCAAACTAGGGTTAGGGTTTCCAGCTAGGGTTTTCAGTTAGGGTTTCAAACTAGGGTTAGGGTTTCCAGCTAGGGTTTTCAGTTAGGGTTTCAAACTAGGGTTAGGGTTTCCAGCTAGGGTTTTCAGTTAGGGTTTCAAACTAGGGTTAGGGTTTCCAGCTAGGGTTTTCAGTTAGGGTTTCAAACTAGGGTTAGGGTTTCCAGCTAGGGTTTTCAGTTAGGGTTTCAAACTAGGGTTAGGGTTTCAAACTAGGGTTTTCAGTTAGGGTTTCAAACTAGGGTTAGGGTTTCCAGCTAGGGTTTTCAGTTAGGGTTTCAAACTACGGTTAGGGTTTCAAACTAGGGTTAGGGTTTCAAACTAGGGTTAGGGTTTCCAGCTAGGGTTTTCAGTTTGGGTTTCAAACTAGGGTTAGGGTTTCCAGCTAGGGTTTTCAGTTAGGGTTTCAAACTAGGGTTAGGGTTTCAAACTAGGGTTAGGGTTTCCAGCTAGGGTTTTCAGTTAGGGTTTCAAACTAGGGTTAGGGTTTCCAGCTAGTGTTTCAAACTAGGGTTAGGGTTTCCAGCTAGGGTTTTCAGTTAGGGTTTCAAACTAGGGTTAGGGTTTCAAACTAGGGTTAGGGTTTCCAGCTAGGGTTTTCAGTTAGGGTTTCAAACTAGGGTTAGGGTTTCCAGCTAGGGTTTTCAGTTAGGGTTTCAAACTAGGGTTAGGGTTTCCAGCTAGGGTTTTTAGTTAGGGTTTCAAACTAGGGTTAGGGTTTCCAGCTAGGGTTTTCAGTTAGGGTTTCAAACTAGGGTTAGGGTTTCCAGCTAGGGTTTTCAGTTAGGGTTTCAAACTAGGGTTAGGGTTTCAAACTAGGGTTTTCAGTTAGGGTTTCAAACTAGGGTTAGGGGTTCCAGCTAGGGTTTTCAGTTAGGGTTTCAAACTAGGGTTAGGGTTTCCAGCTAGGGTTTTCAGTTAGGGTTTCAAACTAGGGTTAGGGTTTCCAGCTAGGGTTTTCAGTTAGGGTTTCAAACTAGGGTTAGGGTTTCCAGCTAGGGTTTTCAGTTAGGGTTTCAAACTAGGGTTAGGGTTTCCAGCTAGGGTTTCAAACTAGGGTTAGGGTTTCCAGCTAGGGTTTTCAGTTAGGGTTTCAAACTAGGGTTAGGGTTTCCAGCTAGGGTTTTCAGTTAGGGTTTCAAACAAGGGTTAGGGTTTCCAGCTAGGGTTTTCAGTTAGCGTTTCAAACTAGGGTTAGGGTTTCAAACTAGGGTTAGGGTTTCCAGCTAGGGTTTTCAGTTAGGGTTTCAAACTAGGGTTAGGGTTTCCAGCTAGGGTTTTCAGTTAGGGTTTCAAACTAGGGTTAGGGTTTCCAGCTAGGGTTTTCAGTTAGGGTTTCAAACTAGGGTTAGGGTTTCCAGCTAGGGTTTTCAGTTAGGGTTTCAAACTAGGGTTAGGGTTTCAAACTAGGGTTAGGGTTTCCAGCTAGGGTTTTCAGTTAGGGTTTCAAACTAGGGTTAGGGTTTCCAGCTAGGGTTTCAAACTAGGGTTAGGGTTTCCAGCTAGGGTTTTCAGTTAGGGTTTCAAACTAGGGTTAGGGTTTCAAACTAGGGTTAGGGTTTCCAGCTAGGGTTTTCAGTTAGGGTTTCAAACTAAGGTTAGGGTTTCCAGCTAGGGTTTTCAGTTAGGGTTTCAAACTAGGGTTAGGGTTTCCAGCTAGGGTTTTCAGTTAGGGTTTCAAACTAGGGTTAGGGTTTCAAACTAGGGTTTTCAGTTAGGGTTTCAAACTAGGGTTAGGGTTTCCAGCTAGGGTTTTCAGTTAGGGTTTCAAACTAGGGTTAGGGTTTCCAGCTAGGGTTTTCAGTTAGGGTTTCAAACTAGGGTTAGGGTTTCCAGCTAGGGTTTTCAGTTAGGGTTTCAAACTAGGGTTAGGGTTTCCAGCTAGGGTTTTCAGTTAGGGTTTCAAACTAGGGTTAGGGTTTCAAACTAGGGTTAGGGTTTCCAGCTAGGGTTTTCAGTTAGGGTTTCAAACTAGGGTTAGGGTTTCCAGCTAGGGTTTTCAGTTAGGGTTTCAAACTAGGGTTAGGGTTTCCAGCTAGGGTTTCAAACTAGGGTTAGGGTTTCCAGCTAGGGTTTTCAGTTAGGGTTTCAAACTAGGGTTAGGGTTTCCAGCTAGGGTTTTCAGTTAGGGTTTCAAACTAGGGTTAGGGTTTCAAACTAGGGTTAGGGTTTCCAGCTAGGGTTTTCAGTTAGGGTTTCAAACTAAGGTTAGGGTTTCCAGCTAGGGTTTTCAGTTAGGGTTTCAAACTAGGGTTAGGGTTTCCAGCTAGGGTTTTCAGTTAGGGTTTCAAACTAGGGTTAGGGTTTCAAACTAGGGTTTTCAATTAGGGTTTCAAACTAGGGTTAGGGTTTCCAGCTAGGGTTTTCAGTTAGGGTTTCAAACTAGGGTTAGGGTTTCCAGCTAGGGTTTTCAGTTAGGGTTTCAAACTAGGGTTAGGGTTTCCAGCTAGGGTTTTCAGTTAGGGTTTCAAACTAGGGTTAGGGTTTCCAGCTAGGGTTTTCAGTTAGGGTTTCAAACTAGGGTTAGGGTTTCAAACTAGGGTTAGGGTTTCCAGCTAGGGTTTTCAGTTAGGGTTTCAAACTAGGGTTAGGGTTTCCAGCTAGGGTTTTCAGTTAGGGTTTCAAACTAGGGTTAGGGTTTCCAGCTAGGGTTTCAAACTAGGGTTAGGGTTTTCAGCTAGGGTTTTCAGTTAGGGTTTCAAACTAGGGTTTGGGTTTCCAGCTAGGGTTTTCAGTTAGGGTTTCAAACTAGGGTTAGGGTTTCCAGCTAGGGTTTTCAGTTAGGGTTTCAAACTAGGGTTTGGGTTTCCAGCTAGGGTTTTCAGTTAGGGTTTCAAACTAGGGTTAGGGTTTCCAGCTAGGGTTTTCAGTTAGGGTTTCAAACTAGGGTTAGGGTTTCCAGCTAGGGTTTTCAGTTAGGGTTTCAAACTAGGGTTAGGGTTTCCAGCTAGGGTTTTCAGTTAGGGTTTCAAACTAGGGTTAGGGTTTCCAGCTAGGGTTTTCAGTTAGGGTTTCAAACTAGGGTTAGGGTTTCCAGCTAGGGTTTTCAGTTAGGGTTTCAAACTAGGGTTAGGGTTTCCAGCTAGGGTTTTCAGTTAGGGTTTCAAACTAGGGTTAGGGTTTCAAACTAGGGTTAGGGTTTCCAGCTAGGGTTTTCAGTTAGGGTTTCAAACTAGGGTTAGGGTTTCCAGCTAGGGTTTTCAGTTAGGGTTTCAAACTAGGGTTAGGGTTTCCAGCTAGGGTTTCAAACTAGGGTTAGGGTTTCCAGCTAGGGTTTTCAGTTAGGGTTTCAAACTAGGGTTAGGGTTTCCAGCTAGGGTTTTCAGTTAGGGTTTCAAACTAGGGTTAGGGTTTCAAACTAGGGTTAGGGTTTCCAGCTAGGGTTTTCAGTTAGGGTTTCAAACTAGGGTTAGGGTTTCCAGCTAGGGTTTTCAGTTAGGGTTTCAAACTAGGGTTAGGGTTTCCAGCTAGGGTTTCAAACTAGGGTTAGGGTTTCCAGCTAGGGTTTTCAGTTAGGGTTTCAAACTAGGGTTAGGGTTTCCAGCTAGGGTTTTCAGTTAGGGTTTCAAACTAGGGTTAGGGTTTCAAACTAGGGTTAGGGTTTCCAGCTAGGGTTTTCAGTTAGGGTTTCAAACTAAGGTTAGGGTTTCCAGCTAGGGTTTTCAGTTAGGGTTTCAAACTAGGGTTAGGGTTTCCAGCTAGGGTTTTCAGTTAGGGTTTCAAACTAGGGTTAGGGTTTCAAACTAGGGTTTTCAGTTAGGGTTTCAAACTAGGGTTAGGGTTTCCAGCTAGGGTTTTCAGTTAGGGTTTCAAACTAGGGTTAGGGTTTCCAGCTAGGGTTTTCAGTTAGGGTTTCAAACTAGGGTTAGGGTTTCCAGCTAGGGTTTTCAGTTAGGGTTTCAAACTAGGGTTAGGGTTTCCAGCTAGGGTTTTCAGTTAGGGTTTCAAACTAGGGTTAGGGTTTCAAACTAGGGTTAGGGTTTCCAGCTAGGGTTTTCAGTTAGGGTTTCAAACTAGGGTTAGGGTTTCCAGCTAGGGTTTTCAGTTAGGGTTTCAAACTAGGGTTAGGGTTTCCAGCTAGGGTTTCAAACTAGGGTTAGGGTTTTCAGCTAGGGTTTTCAGTTAGGGTTTCAAACTAGGGTTTGGGTTTCCAGCTAGGGTTTTCAGTTAGGGTTTCAAACTAGGGTTAGGGTTTCCAGCTAGGGTTTTCAGTTAGGGTTTCAAACTAGGGTTAGGGTTTCCAGCTAGGGTTTTAAGTTAGGGTTTCAAACTAGGGTTAGGGTTTCCAGCTAGGGTTTCAAACTAGGGTTAGGGTTTCCAGCTAGGGTTTACAGTTAGGGTTTCAAACTAGGGTTAGGGTTTCCAGCTAGGGTTTCAAACTAGGGTTAGGGTTTCCAGCTAGGGTTTTCAGTTAGGGTTTCAAACTAGGGTTAGGGTTTCCAGCTAGGGTTTTCAGTTAGGGTTTCAAACTATGGTTAGGGTTTCAAACTAGGGTTTTCAGTTAGGGTTTCAAACTAGGGTTAGGGTTTCAAACTAGGGTTTTCAGTTAGGGTTTCAAACTAGGGTTTTCAGTTAGGGTTTCAAACTAGGGTTAGGGTTTCAAACTAGGGTTTTCAGTTAGGGTTTCAAACTAGGGTTAGGGTTTCCAGCTAGGGTTTTCAGTTAGGGTTTCAAACTAGGGTTAGGGTTTCAAACTAGGGTTTTCAGTTAGGGTTTCAAACTAGGGTTAGGGTTTCAAACTAGGGTTTTCAGTTAGGGTTTCAAACTAGGGTTAGGGTTTCCAGCTAGGGTTTTCAGTTAGGGTTTCAAACTAGGGTTAGGGTTTCCAGCTAGGGTTTTCAGTCAGGGTTTCAAACTAGGGTTAGGGTTTCAAACTAGGGTTTTCAGTTAGGGTTTCAAACTAGGGTTAGGGTTTCAAACTAGGGTTTTCAGTTAGGGTTTCAAACTAGGGTTAGGGTTTCCAGCTTGGGTTTTCAGTTAGGGTTTCAAACTAGGGTTAGGGTTTCCAGCTAGGGTTTCAAACTAGGGTTAGGGTTTCCAGCTAGGGTTTACAGTTAGGGTTTCAAACTAGGGTTAGGGTTTCCAGCTAAGGTTTTCAGTTAGGGTTTCAAACTAGGGTTAGGGTTTCCAGCTAGGGTTTTCAGTTAGGGTTTCAAACTAGGGTTAGGGTTTCCAGCTAGGGTTTTCAGTTAGGGTTTCAAACTAGGGTTAGGGTTTCAAACTAGGGTTAGGGTTTCCAGCTAGGGTTTTCAGTTAGGGTTTCAAACTAGGGTTAGGGTTTCCAGCTAGGGTTTTCAGTTAGGGTTTCAAACTAGGGTTAGGGTTTCAAACTAGGGTTAGGGTTTCCAGCTAGGGTTTTCAGTTAGGGTTTCAAACTAGGGTTAGGGTTTCCAGCTAGGGTTTTCAGTTAGGGTTTCAAACTAGGGTTAGGGTTTCCAGCTAGTGTTTCAAACTAGGGTTAGGGTTTCCAGCTAGGGTTTTCAGTTAGGGTTTCAAACTAGGGTTAGGGTTTCCAGCTAGGGTTTTCAGTTAGGGTTTCAAACTAGGGTTAGGGTTTCCAGCTAGAGTTTTCAGTTAGGGTTTCAAACTAGGGTTAGGGTTTCCAGCTAGGGTTTTCATTTAGGGTTTCAAACTAGGGTTAGGGTTTCCAGCTAGGGTTTTCAGTTAGGGTTTCAAACTAGGGTTAGGGTTTCCAGCTAGGGTTTCAAACTAGGGTTAGGGTTTCCAGCTAGGGTTTTCAGTTAGGGTTTCAAACTAGGGTTAGGGTTTCCAGCTAGGGTTTTCAGTTAGGGTTTCAAACTAGGGTTAGGGTTTCCAGCTAGGGTTTTCAGTTAGGGTTTCAAACTAGGGTTAGGGTTTCCAGCTAGGGTTTTCAGTTAGGGTTTCAAACTAGGGTTAGGGTTTCCACCTAGGGTTTTCAGTTAGGGTTTCAAACTAGGGTTAGGGTTTCAAACTAGGGTTAGGGTTTCCAGCTAGGGTTTTCAGGTAGGGTTTCAAACTAGGGTTAGGGTTTCCAGCTAGGGTTTTCAGTTAGGGTTTCAAACTAGGGTTAGGGTTTCCAGCTAGGGTTTCAAACTAGGGTTAGGGTTTCCAGCTAGGGTTTACAGTTAGGGTTTCAAACTAGGGTTAGGGTTTCCAGCTAGGGTTTTCAGTTAGGGTTTCAAACTAGGGTTAGGGTTTCCAGCTAGGGTTTTCAGTTAGGGTTTCAAACTAGGGTTAGGGTTTCCAGCTAGGGTTTTCAGTTAGGGTTTCAAACTAGGGTTAGGGTTTCCAGCTAGGGTTTTCAGTTAGGGTTTCAAACTAGGGTTAGGGTTTCCAGCTAGGGTTTTCAGTTAGGGTTTCAAACTAGGGTTAGGGTTTCCAGCTAGGGTTTTCAGTTACGGTTTCAAACTAGGGTTAGGGTTTCAAACTAGGGTTAGGGTTTCCAGCTAGGGTTTTCAGTTAGGGTTTCAAACTAGGGTTAGGGTTTCCAGCTAGGGTTTTCAGTTAGGGTTTCAAACTAGGGTTAGGGTTTCCAGCTAGGGTTTTCAGTTAGGGTTTCAAACTAGGGTTAGGGTTTCCAGCTAGGGTTTTCAGTTAGGGTTTCAAACTAGGGTTAGGGTTTCCAGCTAGGGTTTTCAGTTAGGGTTTCAAACTAGGGTTAGGGTTTCAAACTAGGGTTAGGGTTTCCAGCTAGGGTTTTCAGTTAGGGTTTCAAACTAGGGTTAGGGTTTCCAGCTAGGGTTTTCAGTTAGGGTTTCAAACTAGGGTTAGGGTTTCCAGCTAGGGTTTCAAACTAGGGTTAGGGTTTTCAGCTAGGGTTTTCAGTTAGGGTTTCAAACTAGGGTTTGGGTTTCCAGCTAGGGTTTTCAGTTAGGGTTTCAAACTATCGTTAGGGTTTCCAGCTAGGGTTTTCAGTTAGGGTTTCAAACTAGGGTTAGGGTTTCCAGCTAGGGTTTTCAGTTAGGGTTTCAAACTAGGGTTAGGGTTTCAAACTAGGGTTAGGGTTTCCAGCTAGGGTTTTCAGTTAGGGTTTCAAACTAGGGTTAGGGTTTCCAGCTAGGGTTTTCAGTTAGGGTTTCAAACTAGGGTTAGGGTTTCCAGCTAGGGTTTTCAGTTAGGGTTTCAAACTAGGGTTAGGGTTTCCAGCTAGGGTTTCAAACTAGGGTTAGGGTTTCAAACTAGGGTTTTCAGTTAGGGTTTCAAACTAGGGTTAGGGTTTCCAGCTAGGGTTTTCAGTTAGGGTTTCAAACTAGGGTTAGGGTTTCCAGCTAGGGTTTTCAGTTAGGGTTTCAAACTAGGGTTAGGGTTTCCAGCTAGGGTTTTCAGTTAGGGTTTCAAACTAGGGTTAGGGTTTCCAGCTAGGATTTTCAGTTAGGGTTTCAAACTAGGGTTAGGGTTTCCAGCTAGGGTTTCAAACTAGGGTTAGGGTTTCCAGCTAGGGTTTTCAGTTAGGGTTTCAAACTAGGGTTAGGGTTTCCAGCTAGGGTTTTCAGTTAGGGTTTCAAACTAGGGTTAGGGTTTCCAGCTAGGGTTTTCAGTTAGGGTTTCAAACTAGGGTTAGGGTTTCCAGCTAGGGTTTTCAGTTAGGGTTTCAAACTAGGGTTAGGGTTTCCAGCTAGGGTTTTCAGTTAGGGTTTCAAACTAGGGTTAGGGTTTCAAACTAGGGTTAGGGTTTCCAGCTAGGGTTTTCAGTTAGGGTTTCAAACTAGGGTTAGGGTTTCCAGCTAGGGTTTTCAGTTAGGGTTTCAAACTAGGGTTAGGGTTTCCAGCTAGGGTTTCAAACTAGGGTTAGGGTTTCCAGCTAGGGTTTACAGTTAGGGTTTCAAACTAGGGTTAGGGTTTCCAGCTAGGGTTTTCAGTTAGGGTTTCAAACTAGGGTTAGGGTTTCCAGCTAGGGTTTTCAGTTAGGGTTTCAAACTAGGGTTAGGGTTTCCAGCTAGGGTTTTCAGTTAGGGTTTCAAACTAGGGTTAGGGTTTCCAGCTAGGGTTTTCAGTTAGGGTTTCAAACTAGGGTTAGGGTTTCCAGCTAGGGTTTTCAGTTAGGGTTTCAAACTAGGGTTAGGGTTTCCAGCTAGGGTTTCAAACTAGGGTTAGGGTTTCCAGCTAGGGTTTTCAGTTAGGGTTTCAAACTAGGGTTAGGGTTTCCAGCTAGGGTTTTCAGTTAGGGTTTCAAACTAGGGTTAGGGTTTCCAGCTAGGGTTTTCAGTTAGGGTTTCAAACTAGGGTTAGGGTTTCCAGCTAGGGTTTTCAGTTAGGGTTTCAAACTAGGGTTAGGGTTTCCAGCTAGGGTTTTCAGTTAGGGTTTCAAACTAGGGTTAGGGTTTCAAACTAGGGTTAGGGTTTCCAGCTAGGGTTTTCAGTTAGGGTTTCAAACTAGGGTTAGGGTTTCCAGCTAGGGTTTTCAGTTAGGGTTTCAAACTAGGGTTAGGGTTTCCAGCTAGGGTTTCAAACTAGGGTTAGGGTTTCCAGCTAGGGTTTACAGTTAGGGTTTCAAACTAGGGTTAGGGTTTCCAGCTAGGGTTTTCAGTTAGGGTTTCAAACTAGGGTTAGGGTTTCCAGCTAGGGTTTTCAGTTAGGGTTTCAAACTAGGGTTAGGGTTTCCAGCTAGGGTTTTCAGTTAGGGTTTCAAACTAGGGTTAGGGTTTCCAGCTAGGGTTTTCAGTTAGGGTTTCAAACTAGGGTTAGGGTTTCCAGCTAGGGTTTTCAGTTAGGGTTTCAAACTAGGGTTAGGGTTTCAAACTAGGGTTTTCAGTTAGGGTTTCAAACTAGGGTTAGGGTTTCCAGCTAGGGTTTTCAGTTAGGGTTTCAAACTAGGGTTAGGGTTTCAAACTAGGGTTAGGGTTTCCAGCTAGGGTTTTCAGTTAGGGTTTCAAACTAGGGTTAGGGTTTCCAGCTAGGGTTTTCAGTTAGGGTTTCAAACTAGGGTTAGGGTTTCCAGCTAGGGTTTCAAACTAGGGTTAGGGTTTTCAGCTAGGGTTTTCAGTTAGGGTTTCAAACTAGGGTTTGGGTTTCCAGCTAGGTTTTTCAGTTAGGGTTTCAAACTAGGGTTAGGGTTTCCAGCTAGGGTTTTCAGTTAGGGTTTCAAACTAGGGTTAGGGTTTCCAGCTAGGGTTTTCAGTTAGGGTTTCAAACTAGGGTTAGGGTTTCAAACTAGGGTTAGGGTTTCCAGCTAGGGTTTTCAGTTAGGGTTTCAAACTAGGGTTAGGGTTTCCAGCTAGGGTTTTCAGTTAGGGTTTCAAACTAGGGTTAGGGTTTCCAGCTAGGGTTTCAAACTAGGGTTAGGGTTTTCAGCTAGGGTTTTCAGTTAGGGTTTCAAACTAGGGTTTGGGTTTCCAGCTAGGTTTTTCAGTTAGGGTTTCAAACTAGGGTTAGGGTTTCCAGCTAGGGTTTTCAGTTAGGGTTTCAAACTAGGGTTAGGGTTTCCAGCTAGGGTTTTCAGTTAGGGTTTCAAACTAGGGTTAGGGTTTCAAACTAGGGTTAGGGTTTCCAGCTAGGGTTTTCAGTTAGGGTTTCAAACTAGGGTTAGGGTTTCCAGCTAGGGTTTTCAGTTAGGGTTTCAAACTAGGGTTAGGGTTTCCAGCTAGGGTTTTCAGTTAGGGTTTCAAACTAGGGTTAGGGTTTCCAGCTAGGGTTTTCAGTTAGGGTTTCAAACTAGGGTTAGGGTTTCAAACTAGGGTTAGGGTTTCCAGCTAGGGTTTTCAGTTAGGGTTTCAAACTAGGGTTAGGGTTTCCAGCTAGGGTTTTCAGTTAGGGTTTCAAACTAGGGTTAGGGTTTCAAACTAGGGTTAGGGTTTCCAGCTAGGGTTTTCAGTTAGGGTTTCAAACTAGGGTTAGGGTTTCCAGCTAGGGTTTTCAGTTAGGGTTTCAAACTAGGGTTAGGGTTTCCAGCTAGGGTTTTCAGTTAGGGTTTCAAACTAGGGTTAGGGTTTCCAGCTAGGGTTTTCAGTTAGGGTTTCAAACTAGGGTTAGGATTTCCAGCTAGGGTTTTCAGTTAGGGTTTCAAACTAGGGTTAGGGTTTCCAGCTAGGGTTTTCAGTTAGGGTTTCAAACTAGGGTTAGGGTTTTTAGCTAGGGTTTTCAGTTAGGGTTTCAAACTAGGGTTAGGGTTTCAAACTAGGGTTAGGGTTTCAAACTAGGGTTAGGGTTTCCAGCTAGGGTTTTCAGTTAGCGTTTCAAACTAGGGTTAGGGTTTCAAACTAGGGTTAGGGTTTCCAGCTAGGGTTTTCAGTTAGGGTTTCAAACTAGGGTTAGGGTTTCCAGCTAGGGTTTTCAGTTAGGGTTTCAAACTAGGGTTAGGGTTTCAAACTAGGGTTAGGGTTTCCAGCTAGGGTTTTCAGTTAGGGTTTCAAACTAGGGTTAGGGTTTTTAGCTAGGGTTTTCAGTTAGGGTTTCAAACTAGGGTTAGGGTTTCAAACTAGGGTTAGGGTTTCAAACTAGGGTTAGGGTTTCCAGCTAGGGTTTTCAGTTAGGGTTTCAAACTAGGGTTAGGGTTTCCAGCTAGGGTTTTCAGTTAGCGTTTCAAACTAGGGTTAGGGTTTCAAACTAGGGTTAGGGTTTCCAGCTAGGGTTTTCAGTTAGGGTTTCAAACTAGGGTTAGGGTTTCCAGCTAGGGTTTTCAGTTAGGGTTTCAAACTAGGGTTAGGGTTTCAAACTAGGGTTAGGGTTTCCAGCTAGGGTTTTCAGTTAGGGTTTCAAACTAGGGTTAGGGTTTCAAACTAGGGTTAGGGTTTCCAGCTAGGGTTTTCAGTTAGGGTTTCAAACTAGGGTTAGGGTTTCACACTAGGGTTAGGGTTTCCAGCTAGGGTTTTCAGTTAGGGTTTCAAACTAGGGTTAGGGTTTCCAGCTAGGGTTTCAAACTAGGGTTAGGGTTTCAAACTAGGGTTAGGGTTTCCAGCTAGGGTTTTCAGTTAGGATTTCAAACTAGGGTTAGGGTTTCAAACTAGGGTTTGGGTTTCCAGCTAGGGTTTTCAGTTAGGGTTTCAAACTAGGGTTAGGGTTTCCAGCTAGGGTTTTCAGTTAGGGTTTCAAACTAGGGTTAGGGTTTCCAGCTAGGGTTTCAAACTAGGGTTAGGGTTTCCAGCTAGGGTTTTCAGTTAGGGTTTCAAACTAGGGTTAGGGTTTCCAGCTAGGGTTTCAAACTAGGGTTAGGGTTTCCAGCTAGGGTTTTCAGTTAGGGTTTCAAACTAGGGTTAGGGTTTCCAGCTAGGGTTTTCAGTTAGGGTTTCAAACTAGGGTTAGGGTTTCCAGCTAGGGTTTTCAGTTAGGGTTTCAAACTAGGGTTAGGGTTTCAAACTAGGGTTAGGGTTTCCAGCTAGGGTTTTCAGTTAGGGTTTCAAACTAGGGTTAGGGTTTCAAACTAGGGTTAGGGTTTCCAGCTAGGGTTTTCAGTTAGGGTTTCAAACTAGGGTTAGGGTTTCCAGCTAGGGTTTTAAGTTAGGGTTTCAAACTAGGGTTAGGGTTTCCAGCTAGGGTTTTCAGTTAGGGTTTCAAACTAGGGTTAGGGTTTCCAGCTAGGGTTTTCAGTTAGGGTTTCAAACTAGGGTTAGGGTTTCCAGCTAGGGTTTTCAGTTAGGGTTTCAAACTAGGGTCAGGGTTTCCAGCTAGGGTTTTCAGTTAGGGTTTCAAACTAGGGTTAGGGTTTCAAACTAGGGTTAGGGTTTCCAGCTAGGGTTTTCAGTTAGGGTTTCAAACTAGGGTTAGGGTTTCCAGCTAGGGTTTTCAGTTAGGGTTTCAAACTAGGGTTAGGGTTTCAAACTAGGGTTAGGGTTTCCAGCTAGGGTTTTCAGTTAGGGTTTCAAACTAGGGTTAGGGTTTCCAGCTAGGGTTTTAAGTTAGGGTTTCAAACTAGGGTTAGGGTTTCCAGCTAGGGTTTTCAGTTAGGGTTTCAAACTAGGGTTAGGGTTTCCAGCTAGGGTTTTCAGTTCGGGTTTCAAACTAGGGTTAGGGTTTCCAGCTAGGGTTTTCAGTTAGGGTTTCAAACTAGGGTTAGGGTTTCCAGCTAGGGTTTTCAGTTAGGGTTTCAAACTAGGGTTAGGGTTTCCAGCTAGGGTTTTCAGTTAGGGTTTCAAACTAGGGTTAGGGTTTCAAACTAGGGTTAGGGTTTCCAGCTAGGGTTTTCAGTTAGGGTTTCAAACTAGGGTTAGGGTTTCAAACTAGGGTTAGGGTTTCCAGCTAGGGTTTTCAGTTAGGGTTTCAAACTAGGGTTAGGGTTTCCAGCTAGGGTTTTAAACTAGGGTTAGGGTTTCAAACTAGGGTTAGGGTTTCCAGCTAGGGTTTTCAGTTAGGGTTTCAAACTAGGGTTAGGGTTTCCAGCTAGGGTTTTCAGTTAGGGTTTCAAACTAGGGTTAGGGTTTCCAGCTAGGGTTTTCAGTTAGGGTTTCAAACTAGGGTTAGGGTTTCCAGCTAGGGTTTTCAGTTAGGGTTTCAAACTAGGGTTAGGGTTTAAAACTAGGGTTAGGGTTTCCAGCTAGGGTTTTCAGTTAGCGTTTCAAACTAGGGTTAGGGTTTCAAACTAGGGTTAGGGTTTCCAGCTAGGGTTTTCAGTTAGGGTTTCAAACTAGGGTTAGGGTTTTCAGCTAGGGTTTTCAGTTAGGGTTTCAAACTAGGGTTAGGGTTTCAAACTAGGGTTAGGGTTTCCAGCTAGGGTTTTCAGTTAGGGTTTCAAACTAGGGTTAGGGTTTCCAGCTAGGGTTTTCAGTTAGGGTTTCAAACTAGGGTTAGGGTTTCAAACTAGGGTTAAGGTTTCCAGCTAGGGTTTTCAGTTAGCGTTTCAAACTAGGGTTAGGGTTTCAAACTAGGGTTAGGGTTTCCAGCTAGGGTTTTCAGTTAGGGTTTCAAACTAGGGTTAGGGTTTCCAGCTAGGGTTTTCAGTTAGGGTTTCAAACTAGGGTTAGGGTTTCCAGCTAGGGTTTTCAGTTAGGGTTTCAAACTAGGGTTAGGGTTTCAAAGTAGGGTTAGGGTTTCCAGCTAGGGTTTTCAGTTAGGGTTTCAAACTAGGGTTAGGGTTTCCAGCTAGGGTTTTCAGTTAGGGTTTCACACTAGGGTTAGGGTTTCAAACTAGGGTTAGGGTTTCCAGCTAGGGTTTTCAGTTAGGGTTTCAAACTAGGGTTAGGGTTTCAAACTAGGGTTAGGGTTTCCAGCTAGGGTTTTCAGTTAGGGTTTCAAACTAGGGTTAGGGTTTCCAGCTAGGGTTTTAAACTAGGGTTAGGGTTTCAAACTAGGGTTAGGGTTTCCAGCTAGGGTTTTCAGTTAGGGTTTCAAACTAGGGTTAGGGTTTAAAACTAGGGTTAGGGTTTCCAGCTAGGGTTTTCAGTTAGCGTTTCAAACTAGGGTTAGGGTTTCAAACTAGGGTTAGGGTTTCCAGCTAGGGTTTTCAGTTAGGGTTTCAAACTAGGGTTAGGGTTTTCAGCTAGGGTTTTCAGTTAGGGTTTCAAACTAGGGTTAGGGTTTCCAGCTAGGGTTTTCAGTTAGGGTTTCAAACTAGGGTTAGGGTTTCAAAGTAGGGTTAGGGTTTCCAGCTAGGGTTTTCAGTTAGGGTTTCAAACTAGGGTTAGGGTTTCAAACTAGGGTTAGGGTTTCCAGCTAGGGTTTTCAGTTAGGGTTTCAAAGTAGGGTTAGGGTTTCCAGCTAGGGTTTTCAGTTAGGGTTTCAAACTAGGGTTAGGGTTTCAAAGTAGGGTTAGGGTTTCCAGCTAGGGTTTTCAGTTAGGGTTTCAAACTAGGGTTAGGGTTTCCAGCTAGGGTTTTCAGTTAGGGTGTCAAACTAGGGTTAGGGTTTCAAACTAGGGTTAGGGTTTCCAGCTAGGGTTTTCAGTTAGCGTTTCAAACTAGGGTTAGGGTTTCAAACTAGGGTTAGGGTTTCCTGCTAGGGTTTTCAGTTAGGGTTTCAAACTAGGGTTAGGGTTTCCTGCTAGGGTTTTCAGTTAGGGTTTCAAACTAGGGTTAGGGTTTCCAGCTAGGGTTTTCAGTTAGGGTTTCAAACTAGGGTTAGGGTTTCAAACTAGGGTTAGGGTTTCCAGCTAGGGTTTTCAGTTAGGGTTTCAAACTAGGGTTAGGGTTTCCAGCTAGGGTTTTCAGTTAGGGTTTCAAACTAGGGTTAGGGTTTCCAGCTAGGGTTTTCAGTTAGGGTTTCAAACTAGGGTTAGGGTTTCCAGCTAGGGTTTTCAGTTAGGGTTTCAAACTAGGGTTAGGGTTTCAAACTAGGGTTAGGGTTTCCAGCTAGGGTTTTCAGTTAGGGTTTCAAACTAGGGTTAGGGTTTCCAGCTAGGGTTTTCAGTTAGGGTTTCAAACTAGGGTTAGGGTTTCCAGCTAGGGTTTTCAGTTAGGGTTTCAAACTAGGGTTAGGGTTTCCAGCTAGGGTTTTCAGTTAGGGTTTCAAACTAGGGTTAGGGTTTCCAGCTAGGGTTTTCAGTTAGGGTTTCAAACTAGGGTTAGGGTTTCCAGCTAGGGTTTTCAGTTAGGGTTTCAAACTAGGGTTAGGGTTTCAAACTAGGGTTAGGGTTTCCAGCTAGGGTTTTCAGTTAGGGTTTCAAACTAGGGTTAGGGTTTCCAGCTAGGGTTTTCAGTTAGGGTTTCAAACTAGGGTTAGGGTTTCCAGCTAGGGTTTTCAGTTAGGGTTTCAAACTAGGGTTAGGGTTTCCAGCTAGGGTTTTCAGTTAGGGTTTCAAACTAGGGTTAGGGTTTCCAGCTAGGGTTTTCAGTTAGGGTTTCAAACTAGGGTTAGGGTTTCCAGCTAGGGTTTTCAGTTAGGGTTTCAAACTAGGGTTAGGGTTTCCAGCTAGGGTTTTCAGTTAGGGTTTCAAACTAGGGTTAGGGTTTCCAGCTAGGGTTTTCAGTTAGGGTTTCAAACTAGGGTTAGGGTTTCCAGCTAGGGTTTTCAGTTAGGGTTTCAAACTAGGGTTAGGGTTTCCAGCTAGGGTTTTCAGTTAGGGTTTCAAACTAGGGTTAGGGTTTCCAGCTAGGGTTTTCAGTTAGGGTTTCAAACTAGGGTTAGGGTTTCCAGCTAGGGTTTTCAGTTAGGGTTTCAAACTAGGGTTAGGGTTTCCAGCTAGGGTTTTCAGTTAGGGTTTCAAACTAGGGTTAGGGTTTCAAACTAGGGTTAGGGTTTCCAGCTAGGGTTTTCAGTTAGGGTTTCAAACTAGGGTTAGGGTTTCCAGCTAGGGTTTTCAGTTAGGGTTTCAAACTAGGGTTAGGGTTTCCAGCTAGGGTTTCAAACTAGGGTTAGGGTTTCAAACTAGGGTTAGGGTTTCCAGCTAGGGTTTTCAGTTAGGGTTTCAAACTAGGGTTAGGGTTTCCAGCTAGGGTTTTCAGTTAGGGTTTCAAACTAGGGTTAGGGTTTCCAGCTAGGGTTTTCAGTTAGGGTTTCAAACTAGGGTTAGGGTTTCCAGCTAGGGTTTTCAGTTAGGGTTTCAAACTAGGGTTAGGGTTTCAAACTAGGGTTTTCATTTAGGGTTTCAAACTAGGGTTAGGGTTTCCAGCTAGGGTTTTCAGTTAGGGTTTCAAACTACGGTTAGGGTTTCAAACTAGGGTTAGGGTTTCAAACTAGGGTTAGGGTTTCCAGCTAGGGTTTTCAGTTAGGGTTTCAAACTAGGGTTAGGGTTTCCAGCTAGGGTTTTCAGTTAGGGTTTCAAACTAGGGTTAGGGTTTCCAGCTAGGGTTTTCAGTTAGGTTTTCAAACTAGGGTTAGGGTTTCCAGCTAGGGTTTCAAACTAGGGTTAGGGTTTCCAGCTAGGGTTTTCAGTTAGGGTTTCAAACTAGGGTTAGGGTTTCCAGCTAGGGTTTTCAGTTAGGGTTTCAAACAAGGGTTAGGGTTTCCAGCTAGGGTTTTCAGTTAGCGTTTCAAACTAGGGTTAGGGTTTCCAGCTAGGGTTTTCAGTCAGGGTTTCAAACTATGGTTAGGGTTTCCAGCTAGGGTTTTCAGTTAGGGTTTCAAACTAGGGTTAGGGTTTCCAGCTAGGGTTTTCAGTTAGGGTTTCAAACTAGGGTTAGGGTTTCCAGCTAGGGTTTTCAGTTAGGGTTTCAAACTAGGGTTAGGGTTTCCAGCTAGGGTTTTCAGTTAGGGTTTCAAACTAGGGTTAGGGTTTCCAGCTAGGGTTTCAAACTAGGGTTAGGGTTTCCAGCTAGGGTTTTCAGTTAGGGTTACAAACTAGGGTTAGGGTTTCCAGCTAGGGTTTTCAGTTAGGGTTTCAAACTGGGGTTAGGGTTTCCAGCTAGGGTTTTCAGTTAGGGTTTCAAACAAGGGTTTGGGTTTCCAGCTAGGGTTTTCAGTTAGGGTTTCAAACTAGGGTTAGGGTTTCCAGCTAGGGTTTTCAGTTAGGGTTTCAAACTAGGGTTAGGGTTTCCAGCTAGGGTTTTCAGTTAGGGTTTCAAATTAGGGTTAGGGTTTCCAGCTAGGGTTTCAAACTAGGGTTAGGGTTTCCAGCTAGGGTTTTCAGTTAGGGTTTCAAACTAGGGTTAGGGTTTCCAGCTAGGGTTTTCAGTTAGGGTTTCAAACTAGGGTTAGGGTTTCAAACTAGGGTTAGGGTTTCCAGCTAGGGTTTTCAGTTAGGGTTTCAAACTAGGGTTTGGGTTTCAAACTAGGGTTAGGGTTTCCAGCTAGGGTTTTCAGTTAGGGTTTCAAACTAGGGTTAGGGTTTCCAGCTAGGGTTTTCAGTTAGGGTTTCAAACTAGGGTTAGGGTTTCCAGCTAGGGTTTTCAGTTAGGGTTTCAAACTAGGGTTAGGGTTTCCAGCTAGGGTTTTCAGTTAGGGTTTCAAACTAGGGTTAGGGTTTCCAGCTAGGGTTTTCAGTTAGGGTTTCAAACTAGGGTTAGGGTTTCAAACTAGGGTAAGGGTTTCCAGCTAGGGTTTTCAGTTAGGGTTTCAAACTAGGGTTAGGGTTTCCAGCTAGGGTTTTCAGTTAGGGTTTCAAACTAGGGTTAGGGTTTCCAGCTAGGGTTTCAAACTAGGGTTAGGGTTTCCAGCTAGGGTTTTCAGTTTGGGTTTCAAACTAGGGTTAGGGTTTCCAGCTAGGGTTTTCAGTTAGGGTTTCAAACTAGGGTTAGGGTTTCAAACTAGGGTTAGGGTTTCCAGCTAGGGTTTTCAGTTAGGGTTTCAAACTAGGGTTAGGGTTTCCAGCTAGTGTTTCAAACTAGGGTTAGGGTTTCCAGCTAGGGTTTTCAGTTAGGGTTTCAAACTAGGGTTAGGGTTTCAAACTAGGGTTAGGGTTTCCAGCTAGGGTTTTCAGTTAGGGTTTCAAACTAGGGTTAGGGTTTCCAGCTAGGGTTTTCAGTTAGGGTTTCAAACTAGGGTTAGGGTTTCCAGCTAGGGTTTTTAGTTAGGGTTTCAAACTAGGGTTAGGGTTTCCAGCTAGGGTTTTCAGTTAGGGTTTCAAACTAGGGTTAGGGTTTCCAGCTAGGGTTTTCAGTTAGGGTTTCAAACTAGGGTTAGGGTTTCAAACTAGGGTTTTCAGTTAGGGTTTCAAACTAGGGTTAGGGGTTCCAGCTAGGGTTTTCAGTTAGGGTTTCAAACTAGGGTTAGGGTTTCCAGCTAGGGTTTTCAGTTAGGGTTTCAAACTAGGGTTAGGGTTTCCAGCTAGGGTTTTCAGTTAGGGTTTCAAACTAGGGTTAGGGTTTCCAGCTAGGGTTTTCAGTTAGGGTTTCAAACTAGGGTTAGGGTTTCCAGCTAGGGTTTCAAACTAGGGTTAGGGTTTCCAGCTAGGGTTTTCAGTTAGGGTTTCAAACTAGGGTTAGGGTTTCCAGCTAGGGTTTTCAGTTAGGGTTTCAAACAAGGGTTAGGGTTTCCAGCTAGGGTTTTCAGTTAGCGTTTCAAACTAGGGTTAGGGTTTCAAACTAGGGTTAGGGTTTCCAGCTAGGGTTTTCAGTTAGGGTTTCAAACTAGGGTTAGGGTTTCCAGCTAGGGTTTTCAGTTAGGGTTTCAAACTAGGGTTAGGGTTTCCAGCTAGGGTTTCAAACTAGGGTTAGGGTTTCCAGCTAGGGTTTTCAGTTAGGGTTTCAAACTAGGGTTTGGGTTTCCAGCTAGGGTTTTCAGTTAGGGTTTCAAACTAGGGTTAGGGTTTCCAGCTAGGGTTTTCAGTTAGGGTTTCAAACTAGGGTTAGGGTTTCCAGCTAGGGTTTTCAGTTAGGGTTTCAAACTAGGGTTAGGGTTTCCAGCTAGGGTTTTCAGTTAGGGTTTCAAACTAGGGTTAGGGTTTCCAGCTAGGGTTTTCAGTTAGGGTTTCAAACTAGGGTTAGGGTTTCAAACTAGGGTTAGGGTTTCCAGCTAGGGTTTTCAGTTAGGGTTTCAAACTAGGGTTAGGGTTTCCAGCTAGGGTTTCAAACTAGGGTTAGGGTTTCCAGCTAGGGTTTTCAGTTAGGGTTTCAAACTAGGGTTAGGGTTTCAAACTAGGGTTAGGGTTTCCAGCTAGGGTTTTCAGTTAGGGTTTCAAACTAAGGTTAGGGTTTCCAGCTAGGGTTTTCAGTTAGGGTTTCAAACTAGGGTTAGGGTTTCCAGCTAGGGTTTTCAGTTAGGGTTTCAAACTAGGGTTAGGGTTTCAAACTAGGGTTTTCAGTTAGGGTTTCAAACTAGGGTTAGGGTTTCCAGCTAGGGTTTTCAGTTAGGGTTTCAAACTAGGGTTAGGGTTTCCAGCTAGGGTTTTCAGTTAGGGTTTCAAACTAGGGTTAGGGTTTCCAGCTAGGGTTTTCAGTTAGGGTTTCAAACTAGGGTTAGGGTTTCCAGCTAGGGTTTTCAGTTAGGGTTTCAAACTAGGGTTAGGGTTTCAAACTAGGGTTAGGGTTTCCAGCTAGGGTTTTCAGTTAGGGTTTCAAACTAGGGTTAGGGTTTCCAGCTAGGGTTTTCAGTTAGGGTTTCAAACTAGGGTTAGGGTTTCCAGCTAGGGTTTCAAACTAGGGTTAGGGTTTTCAGCTAGGGTTTTCAGTTAGGGTTTCAAACTAGGGTTTGGGTTTCCAGCTAGGGTTTTCAGTTAGGGTTTCAAACTAGGGTTAGGGTTTCCAGCTAGGGTTTTCAGTTAGGGTTTCAAACTAGGGTTAGGGTTTCCAGCTAGGGTTTTAAGTTAGGGTTTCAAACTAGGGTTAGGGTTTCCAGCTAGGGTTTCAAACTAGGGTTAGGGTTTCCAGCTAGGGTTTACAGTTAGGGTTTCAAACTAGGGTTAGGGTTTCCAGCTAGGGTTTTCAGTTAGGGTTTCAAACTAGGGTTAGGGTTTCAAACTAGGGTTTTCAGTTAGGGTTTCAAACTAGGGTTAGGGTTTCCAGCTAGGGTTTCAAACTAGGGTTAGGGTTTCCAGCTAGGGTTTTCAGTTAGGGTTTCAAACTAGGGTTAGGGTTTCCAGCTAGGGTTTTCAGTTAGGGTTTCAAACTAGGGTTAGGGTTTCCAGCTAGGGTTTTCAGTTAGGGTTTCAAACTAGGGTTAGGGTTTCAAACTAGGGTTTTCAGTTAGGGTTTCAAACTAGGGTTAGGGTTTCAAACTAGGGTTTTCAGTTAGGGTTTCAAACTAGGGTTAGGGTTTCCAGCTAGGGTTTTCAGTTAGGGTTTCAAACTAGGGTTAGGGTTTCCAGCTAGGGTTTTCAGTCAGGGTTTCAAACTAGGGTTAGGGTTTCAAACTAGGGTTTTCAGTTAGGGTTTCAAACTAGGGTTAGGGTTTCAAACTAGGGTTTTCAGTTAGGGTTTCAAACTAGGGTTAGGGTTTCCAGCTAGGGTTTTCAGTTAGGGTTTCAAACTAGGGTTAGGGTTTCCAGCTAGGGTTTTCAGTTAGGGTTTCAAACTAGGGTTAGGGTTTCCAGCTAGGGTTTCAAACTAGGGTTAGGGTTTCCAGCTAGGGTTTACAGTTAGGGTTTCAAACTAGGGTTAGGGTTTCCAGCTAAGGTTTTCAGTTAGGGTTTCAAACTAGGGTTAGGGTTTCCAGCTAGGGTTTTCAGTTAGGGTTTCAAACTAGGGTTAGGGTTTCCAGCTAGGGTTTTCAGTTAGGGTTTCAAACTAGGGTTAGGGTTTCCAGCTAGGGTTTTCAGTTAGGGTTTCAAACTAGGGTTAGGGTTTCCAGCTAGGGTTTTCAGTTAGGGTTTCAAACTAGGGTTAGGGTTTCCAGCTAGGGTTTTCAGTTAGGGTTTCAAACTAGGGTTAGGGTTTCCAGCTAGGGTTTCAAACTAGGGTTAGGGTTTCCAGCTAGGGTTTTCAGTTAGGGTTTCAAACTAGGGTTAGGGTTTCCAGCTAGGGTTTTCAGTTAGGGTTTCAAACTAGGGTTAGGGTTTCCAGCTAGGGTTTTCAGTTAGGGTTTCAAACTAGGGTTAGGGTTTCCAGCTAGGGTTTTCAGTTAGGGTTTCAAACTAGGGTTAGGGTTTCCAGCTAGGGTTTTCAGTTAGGGTTTCAAACTAGGGTTAGGGTTTCCAGCTAGGGTTTTCAGTTAGGGTTTCAAACTAGGGTTAGGGTTTCCAGCTAGGGTTTTCAGTTAGGGTTTCAAACTAGGGTTAGGGTTTCCACCTAGGGTTTTCAGTTAGGGTTTCAAACTAGGGTTAGGGTTTCAAACTAGGGTTAGGGTTTCCAGCTAGGGTTTTCAGGTAGGGTTTCAAACTAGGGTTAGGGTTTCCAGCTAGGGTTTTCAGTTAGGATTTCAAACTAGGGTTAGGGTTTCCAGCTAGGGTTTCAAACTAGGGTTAGGGTTTCCAGCTAGGGTTTACAGTTAGGGTTTCAAACTAGGGTTAGGGTTTCCAGCTAGGGTTTTCAGTTAGGGTTTCAAACTAGGGTTAGGGTTTCCAGCTAGGGTTTTCAGTTAGGGTTTCAAACTAGGGTTAGGGTTTCCAGCTAGGGTTTTCAGTTAGGGTTTCAAACTAGGGTTAGGGTTTCCAGCTAGGGTTTTCAGTTAGGGTTTCAAACTAGGGTTAGGGTTTCCAGCTAGGGTTTTCAGTTAGGGTTTCAAACTAGGGTTAGGGTTTCCAGCTAGGGTTTTCAGTTACGGTTTCAAACTAGGGTTAGGGTTTCAAACTAGGGTTAGGGTTTCCAGCTAGGGTTTTCAGTTAGGGTTTCAAACTAGGGTTAGGGTTTCCAGCTAGGGTTTTCAGTTAGGGTTTCAAACTAGGGTTAGGGTTTCCAGCTAGGGTTTTCAGTTAGGGTTTCAAACTAGGGTTAGGGTTTCCAGCTAGGGTTTTCAGTTAGGGTTTCAAACTAGGGTTAGGGTTTCCAGCTAGGGTTTTCAGTTAGGGTTTCAAACTAGGGTTAGGGTTTCAAACTAGGGTTAGGGTTTCCAGCTAGGGTTTTCAGTTAGGGTTTCAAACTAGGGTTAGGGTTTCCAGCTAGGGTTTTCAGTTAGGGTTTCAAACTAGGGTTAGGGTTTCAAACTAGGGTTAGGGTTTCCAGCTAGGGTTTTCAGTTAGGGTTTCAAACTAGGGTTAGGGTTTCCAGCTAGGGTTTTCAGTTAGGGTTTCAAACTAGGGTTAGGGTTTCCAGCTAGGGTTTTCAGTTAGGGTTTCAAACTAGGGTTAGGGTTTCCAGCTAGGGTTTTCAGTTAGGGTTTCAAACTAGGGTTAGGATTTCCAGCTAGGGTTTTCAGTTAGGGTTTCAAACTAGGGTTAGGGTTTCCAGCTAGGGTTTTCAGTTAGGGTTTCAAACTAGGGTTAGGGTTTTTAGCTAGGGTTTTCAGTTAGGGTTTCAAACTAGGGTTAGGGTTTCAAACTAGGGTTAGGGTTTCAAACTAGGGTTAGGGTTTCCAGCTAGGGTTTTCAGTTAGCGTTTCAAACTAGGGTTAGGGTTTCAAACTAGGGTTAGGGTTTCCAGCTAGGGTTTTCAGTTAGGGTTTCAAACTAGGGTTAGGGTTTCAAACTAGGGTTAGGGTTTCCAGCTAGGGTTTTCAGTTAGGGTTTCAAACTAGGGTTAGGGTTTCCAGCTAGGGTTTTCAGTTAGGGTTTCAAACTAGGGTTAGGGTTTCCAGCTAGGGTTTTCAGTTAGGGTTTCAAACTAGGGTTAGGGTTTCCAGCTAGGGTTTTCAGTTAGGGTTTCAAACTAGGGTTAGGGTTTCAAACTAGGGTTAGGGTTTCCAGCTAGGGTTTTCAGTTAGGGTTTCAAACTAGGGTTAGGGTTTCCAGCTAGGGTTTCAAACTAGGGTTAGGGTTTCCAGCTAGGGTTTTCAGTTAGGGTTTCAAACTAGGGTTAGGGTTTCAAACTAGGGTTAGGGTTTCCAGCTAGGGTTTTCAGTTAGGGTTTCAAACTAAGGTTAGGGTTTCCAGCTAGGGTTTTCAGTTAGGGTTTCAAACTAGGGTTAGGGTTTCCAGCTAGGGTTTTCAGTTAGGGTTTCAAACTAGGGTTAGGGTTTCAAACTAGGGTTTTCAGTTAGGGTTTCAAACTAGGGTTAGGGTTTCCAGCTAGGGTTTTCAGTTAGGGTTTCAAACTAGGGTTAGGGTTTCCAGCTAGGGTTTTCAGTTAGGGTTTCAAACTAGGGTTAGGGTTTCCAGCTAGGGTTTTCAGTTAGGGTTTCAAACTAGGGTTAGGGTTTCCAGCTAGGGTTTTCAGTTAGGGTTTCAAACTAGGGTTAGGGTTTCCAGCTAGGGTTTTCAGTTAGGGTTTCAAACTAGGGTTAGGGTTTCCAGCTAGGGTTTTCAGTTAGGGTTTTCAAACTAGGGTTAGGGTTTCAAACTAGGGTTAGGGTTTCCAGCTAGGGTTTTCAGTTAGGGTTTCAACTAGGGTTAGGGTTTCAAACTAGGGTTAGGGTTTCCAGCTAGGGTTTCAAACTAGGGTTAGGGTTTCCAGTTAGGGTTTCAAACTAGGGTTAGGGTTTACAGCTAGGGTTTCAAACTAGGGTTAGGGTTTCCAGCTAGGGTTTTCAGTTAGGGTTTCAAACTAGGGTTAGGGTTTCAAACTAGGGTTAGGGTTTCCAGCTAGGGTTTTCAGTTAGGGTTTCAAACTAGGGTTAGGGTTTCCAGCTAGGGTTTTCAGTTAGGGTTTCAAACTAGGGTTAGGGTTTCCAGCTAGGGTTTTCAGTTAGGGTTTCAAACTAGGGTTAGGGTTTCAAACTAGGGTTTTCAGTTAGGGTTTCAAACTAGGGTTAGGTTTCCAGCTAGGGTTTTCAGTTAGGGTTTCAAACTACGGTTAGGGTTTCAAACTAGGGTTAGGGTTTCAAACTAGGGTTAGGGTTTCCAGCTAGGGTTTTCAGTTAGGGTTTCAAACTAGGGTTAGGGTTTCCAGCTAGGGTTTTCAGTTAGGGTTTCAAACTAGGGTTAGGGTTTCCAGCTAGGGTTTTCAGTTAGGGTTTCAAACTAGGGTTAGGGTTTCCAGCTAGGGTTTTCAGTTAGGGTTTCAAACTAGGGTTAGGGTTTCCAGCTAGGGTTTTCAGTTAGGTTTTCAAACTAGGGTTAGGGTTTCCAGCTAGGGTTTCAAACTAGGGTTAGGGTTTCCAGCTAGGGTTTTCAGTTAGGGTTTCAAACTAGGGTTAGGGTTTCAAACTAGGGTTAGGGTTTCCAGCTAGGGTTTTCAGTTAGGGTTTCAAACTAGGGTTAGGGTTTCCAGCTAGGGTTTTCAGTTAGGGTTTCAAACTAGGGTTAGGGTTTCCAGCTAGGGTTTCAAACTAGGGTTAGGGTTTTCAGCTAGGGTTTTCAGTTAGGGTTTCAAACTAGGGTTTTGGGTTTCCAGCTAGGGTTTTCAGTTAGGGTTTCAAACTATCGTTAGGGTTTCCAGCTAGGGTTTTCAGTTAGGGTTTCAAACTAGGGTTAGGGTTTCCAGCTAGGGTTTTCAGTTAGGGTTTCAAACTAGGGTTAGGGTTTCAAACTAGGTTAGGGTTTCCAGCTAGGGGTTTTTCAGTTAGGGTTTCAAACTAGGGTTAGGGTTTCCAGCTAGGGTTTTCAGTTAGGGTTTCAAACTAGGGTTAGGGTTTCCAGCTAGGGTTTCAAACTAGGGTTAGGGTTTCAAACTAGGGTTTTCAGTTAGGGTTTCAAACTAGGGTTAGGGTTTCCAGCTAGGGTTTTCAGTTAGGGTTTCAAACTAGGGTTAGGGTTTCCAGCTAGGGTTTTCAGTTAGGGTTTCAAACTAGGGTTAGGGTTTCCAGCTAGGGTTTTCAGTTAGGGTTTCAAACTAGGGTTAGGGTTTCAAACTAGGGTTAGGGTTTCCAGCTGGGGTTTTCAGTTAGGGTTTCAAACTAGGTTTAGGGTTTCCAGCTAGGGTTTCAAACTAGGGTTAGGGTTTCAAACTAGGGTTTTCAGTTAGGGTTTCAAACTAGGGTTAGGGTTTCCAGCTAGGGTTTTCAGTTAGGGTTTCAAACTAGGGTTAGGGTTTCCTGCTAGGGTTTTCAGTTAGGGTTTCAAACTAGGGTTAGGGTTTCCAGCTAGGGTTTCAAACTAGGGTTAGGGTTTCCAGCTAGGGTTTACAGTTAGGGTTTCAAACTAGGGTTAGGGTTTCCAGCTAGGGTTTTCAGTTAGGGTTTCAAACTAGGGTTAGGGTTTCCAGCTAGGGTTTTCAGTTAGGGTTTCAAACTAGGGTTAGGGTTTCCAGCTAGGATTTTCAGTTAGGGTTTCAAACTAGGGTTAGGGTTTCCTGCTAGGGTTTCAAACTAGGGTTAGGGTTTCCAGCTAGGGTTTTCAGTTAGGGTTTCAAACTAGGGTTAGGGTTTCCAGCTAGGGTTTTCAGTTAGGGTTTCAAACTAGGGTTAGGGTTTCCAGCTAGGGTTTTCAGTTAGGGTTTCAAACTAGGGTTAGGGTTTCCAGCTAGGGGTTTTCAGTTAGGGTTTCAACTAGGGTTAGGGTTTCCAGCTAGGGTTTTCAGTTAGGGTTTCAAACTAGGGTTAGGGTTTCAAACTAGGGTTAGGGTTTCCAGCTAGGGTTTTCAGTTAGGGTTTCAAACTAGGGTTAGGGTTTCCAGCTAGGGTTTTCAGTTAGGGTTTCAAACTAGGGTTAGGGTTTCCAGCTAGGGTTTCAAACTAGGGTTAGGGTTTCCAGCTAGGGTTTACAGTTAGGGTTTCAAACTAGGGTTAGGGTTTCCAGCTAGGGTTTTCAGTTAGGGTTTCAAACTAGGGTTAGGGTTTCCAGCTAGGGTTTTCAGTTAGGGTTTCAAACTAGGGTTAGGGTTTCCAGCTAGGGTTTTCAGTTAGGGTTTCAAACTAGGGTTAGGGTTTCCAGCTAGGGTTTTCAGTTAGGGTTTCAAACTAGGGTTAGGGTTTCCAGCTAGGGTTTTCAGTTAGGGTTTCAAACTAGGGTTAGGGTTTCAAACTAGGGTTTTCAGTTAGGGTTTCAAACTAGGGTTAGGGTTTCAAACTAGGGTTTTCAGTTAGGGTTTCAAACTAGGGTTAGGGTTTCCAGCTAGGGTTTTCAGTTAGGGTTTCAAACTAGGGTTAGGGTTTCCAGCTAGGGTTTTCAGTTAGGGTTTCAAACTAGGGTTAGGGTTTCCAGCTAGGGTTTTCAGTTAGGGTTTCAAACTAGGGTTAGGGTTTCAAACTAGGGTTAGGGTTTCCAGCTGGGGTTTTCAGTTAGGGTTTCAAACTAGGTTTAGGGTTTCCAGCTAGGGTTTCAAACTAGGGTTAGGGTTTCAAACTAGGGTTTTCAGTTCGGGTTTCAAACTAGGGTTAGGGTTTCCAGCTAGGGTTTTCAGTTAGGGTTTCAAACTAGGGTTAGGGTTTCCTGCTAGGGTTTCAGTTAGGGTTTCAAACTAGGGTTAGGGTTTCCAGCTAGGGTTTCAAACTAGGGTTAGGGTTTCCAGCTAGGGTTTACAGTTAGGGTTTCAAACTAGGGTTAGGGTTTCCAGCTAGGGTTTTCAGTTAGGGTTTCAAACTAGGGTTAGGGTTTCCAGCTAGGGTTTTCAGTTAGGGTTTCAAACTAGGGTTAGGGTTTCCAGCTAGGGTTTTCAGTTAGGGTTTCAAACTAGGGTTAGGGTTTCCAGCTAGGGTTTCAAACTAGGGTTAGGGTTTCCAGCTAGGGTTTTCAGTTAGGGTTTCAAACTAGGGTTAGGGTTTCCAGCTAGGGTTTTCAGTTAGGGTTTCAAACTAGGGTTAGGGTTTCCAGCTAGGGTTTTCAGTTAGGGTTTCAAACTAGGGTTAGGGTTTCCAGCTAGGGTTTTCAGTTAGGGTTTCAAACTAGGGTTAGGGTTTCCAGCTAGGGTTTTCAAGGTTAGGGTTTCAGATCTAGGGTTAGGGTTTCAAACTAGGGTTAGGGTTTCCAGCTAGGGTTTTCAGTTAGGGTTTCAAACTAGGGTTAGGGTTTCCAGCTAGGGTTTTCAGTTAGGGTTTCAAACTAGGGTTAGGGTTCCAGCTAGGGTTTCAAACTAGGGTTAGGGTTTCCAGCTAGGGTTTTACAGTTAGGGTTTCAAACTAGGGTTAGGGTTTCCAGCTAGGGTTTTCAGTTAGGGTTTCAAACTAGGGTTAGGGTTTCAAACTAGGGTTAGGGTTTCCAGCTAGGGTTTTCAGTTAGGGTTTCAAACTAGGGTTAGGGTTTCCAGCTAGGGTTTCAGTTAGGGTTTCAAACTAGGGTTAGGGTTTCCAGCTAGGTTTCAAACTAGGGTTAGGGGTTTCCAGCTAGGTTTTCAGTTAGGGTTTCAAACTAGGGTTAGGGTTTCCAGCTAGGGTTTTCAGTTAGGGTTTCAAACTAGGGTTAGGGTTTTCCAGCTAGGGTT